>NC_141938.1:2140166-2291209 GCF_057802395.1 Ceratotherium simum simum | reverse complement strand
GGTCTCCATGAGTCAGTGTATATCTAAGTCTCTCTGGGGATCTATGTGATGGTGAGGGCCTGTGTGTGTGACTGGGGTGTTGTTGGTGTCACTCTGAAGGTGGCTCTGGGAAGGTCTGTGTGGGATTCGCTGTGTGGCTGCGTGCGCGCTGTTCCGGATGGTGTGTGACAGCATCTCTGGGTGATCCTGTGTCTGTGTGTGATTATGGTGCTGTATATGACTCCCCAGAGGAAGAGGTCTGCATCTTTGTGTGTCTGAGTAGGCCTGTGCGTGTCTTTGTGATTCTGTGTGTGTGTGATGTGCTCCTCGGTGCCTCGCCAGGTGTGTCAGGGGAGCAGGCCTGGAACCCCTCGGGCTCAGACCCCACTCTGGGCACCCGGGAGGGAAGCAGCAAGCACAAGGCTAGGACCCCCAGGCCTGGAGCACAGACCTCGCCTGCCAGGCTGGCAGGGGAGGCATCAGGCGCTCTTGGGGCGTGGGGATCCCCAGTCCTGCCAGGAGGGCCTAGAGCGCCCCTCTGTCCCACCCTGGCAGCACCATCCCACCTTCGGGGGCCCAGCGCGTGGCTGCCAGAGCCCAGATGTTTCAGTGACCCCCCCTCCCCGGCCCCCAGCATCCCAGCCCGGTAGTGCCAGGGGCCTGGCTCCCACTCCTCCCTCCCCCTCCTCACCCCACACACCTGCACTGTAAGAACACACCTGCTGCCAGCCACAGCCAGGTGGGCAGCCCCAGCAGGGAGGAATGTGGGGGATTCCAGCTGTGGCATCCCAGCTGTGCCCAGCCCCCTGGCAGCGGCCTCCTCCCCCATGGTTTCTGGAAGACCAGGTGTGCCCTAAGACCTGGGCTCTGGCGAGGAGGGGGGAGGGGCACGGGTGTCCTCCAGAGCAGCCCCTCTGCCTCCCCCCCGATAAAAATCCTCCCAGCTGGCAGCTGTGGAGGGGGAGCAGAGTGGATGTGTGTGTGTGTATGGGGGTGGGTGTTGTGGGTAGGGGGGGGTCTGAGCATTTGGAGAGAATTCTGAGTGTGGATATGTGAGGGAACATGGGGGAAAGTGTTTTGTTTCTGTGAACATGGGTGGATGTGGTGTGTGAGTGTATGAAGAAGAGAATGTGTGTGTGTGTGCACCCAGGAGGGTGTTGTGCTGTGAGGGTGTGTGTGAATGCAAGAATGTGTGTGGTGTAGGTATGCATGGAAGGATGGGTGTTTTGTGTGTGTGTGTGTATGAATGGAAGGATGGGTGTTGTGTGTCTGTGTGTGTGTGTATGAATAGAAGGGTGGGTGTCCTGTGTGTGTGTGTGTATGGGTGTTGTGTGTGTCTGTTTAAATGAAGGATGGGTGTCGTGTGTGGGTCTGAATGGAAAGACGGGTGTCCTATGTGTGTGTGTGTATGGAGGGTTTGTGTGTGTGTGTGTGTCTGAATGGAAGGACGGGTGTCCTGTGTGTGTGTGTGTGGATGTTTTGTGTGTGTGTGTCTGAATGGAAGGACGGGTGTCCTGTGGGCATGTGCAAATGGCAGTGAGGTGTGGGTGTGTGAAGTGGGTATGGGATGCCGGTTCGAGCGGAGCCCAGCTCTGGGGCCAGATGCGGGACTAGAGGGTGAAGAGACAGTGGGCAGACCCCAGCCGCAGGGTCTGGCCCAGCTGGTGGACAGGGCTGGAGGACAGGCCGGTGGGTGAGAGCACGACTGGGCCCAAGCTGGAGGGCTTCTGAGGGGTGTGTCCCTTCATGGCCATTTGCAAGAGGGGCAAGGAGGGTCTGCCTGGCTCTCAAGATCCTCCCAGCCCCCAGCTATATTAAAGGCTCCCCCAACACCCCACACCCCTCCACCATTTCTCCCCCTCCCCAAACCCCTCCACCATTTCTCCCCCCTCAAGCCCCCAGGGCCCACATTGCTCCAGTGTCCCCTTCACCCAGGCCCCATAACTCCCCAAATCTATGTTTTGCCCCTTCCCTTAGCCATCCAAGCCCCCCTTGGTCCCCCAAATGCTTCCTGGGCCCACATGTCCCCAGCTCCATCTCCCAGACATTCCAGCCTCTCTTGGGCCTCCTCAAAGGCCCCCAAACCCCTTTACACCCATCCCCCCGCCTCTTCCTGCTCCCTCCCCACCCCTAACCTATTCCCCGCCCCTTTCCTGAGCCATCCAGGCCCCCAGCCCCTTAATCCCCAATCCCCTTTCCTGCCCCCTCGCGCGGTCCCCTCCTGCACCCCCTCCCCGTCCCCCACGTAGCCCCGCCCCTTCCCCCAGCGCCCCCTTCAACCCCTCTGCCGCCCCCTCCTCCTCCTCCTGCAGCGGTGGTGTGCAGGCAGCAGCGGCCCTGAAACTTTAAACGGTGTTAAAAGTTTCTGTTTACGAGAAGCCCTTGAATTTTTAAGGACGTATCGATTCCCTCTGCCACGGCCTTGCCTCGGCAGTGGCGGCGGTGCAGCGGGGAGGCCAGGTCCCACGGCGGGGATCCCAGGGACAGAGCCCTCAGACACACCCTCAGGAGCGCAGAGACCCCCTCCCCCACACAGGCACACACGCACCTAGTCACACACACACTGATAGCCTGACGCACAGACCCACATCTCTGAAAAGACACAGAGCCCCCCTCCCTGACTCACACACACCTGTGCACACACACCCGGGAACACACAGATCTTCATCTCTGCCCCAGACCCACAGGGACCACCCCACAGAAAGACACACTCCTTGTGACACTCACTGACACTTTCTGCCACACAGACACCCATCACAGACAGACCCACAGACACTCGCCCACTCCCCCCACGGTCACCCACACACACTCTGGGACACACTGAGAGACCCACATCCCTGCCACATGTGCACGAGCTTGTCACACACACTGACACTTGCTGACAGAAGACCCTCAGAGCTGAGGCACACACACAGCTGGAAACACACGTTCGCCCAGGCACCCACTTCACTGGCGCTTCCTGTCAGGCCCAGACCCCATCTACACTTGACCCCACCAGGGTGTCAGCGCTGTGAGGGCAGGGTCTTTTGTCTTGTCCCCACTCTGTTTCCAGCACTGGGCACAGGCCCCGCAGACGCTCCCTCGCGCTGACTCACAGACACCCCCGCATCTCTGCTACACAACGCTGGTCCACACAGAGCCTCCTGCATGTACACTGACCTGCCTTCATTTCCCCCAGACGCACCCAGACCCGTCCAGACAGCTGAGGACACAAGTGCAGCCCCCGCTTCAGTGATGTCAAGTGACCAGGAGCACACCCCCTCGGGGACATTTTCACACACACACTCACTCTCGTGCCTGCTTGCAGGGACCCAGTGGGTTCAGCTGAGGCAGCCCCCGACCAGCCGGCCCTGCATGCGCACGCGGGCACACACACACACACCTGGGCTCTGACACCCTCCGACAGACAATGCATAGCTGAGAATTGCCACAGCCTCTTGGCCCGGGTTGGGGGAGGGGCTGCAAGAAGGTGCTGGCTGCACCTGGCAGCAGAAGGGAGCTGTATCTCGGCAGGAACTGCCTGGGGGCTGCGGGCGCCGCCTCCCCACCCCCCGGGGGTCACCCAAGGGCCCCCCCTGCCCCCACGCCAGGGTCCCCAGCACCCACCTCTCCCCCCATTCCTCTCTGCTCTGGCAGTGGGGGGTCAGAGGCCTGCCTGAAGGACTGGAGCCTCACTAGGGGGTGTGTGTACATGCACCTGGGGCCTCGATGCTCATTTCCGTCCCTGTGGGTTGCGCTGTGTGGCCCCTGCTAGATCTGTGTATGTCAGTGATCAGGGCCGAGTACGTGTGTGTGTGCACTGTGGGGGGGTGGGGGGGCCTGGGTGTATGTGTGTGCATGGCTGGGTGATTCTCGGAGGGGGCCTGCCGGTTGACTGGGTATCAGGACTGCTGGTCATTGTGCCCGAGGCCCAGGGGTACATCTGGGCATCAGGTGTGTGGGGTGTGTGCCTGTATGTGTGCTGTCATGACTGCCAGTGTCACTGTATCAGCGACACTTTGTGCCTCCTTGTATCAGGGTCAGTGTGCTCCCTGTGTTGTTCGGCGTGTATGTCCAGGTGTCTGATGGTGTGTGTGCACGACAGTGTGTTACTGCATTTCCCTTTTATCAGTGTCATTCTGTGTGCTCGGGTGTGCCCTCTGTATTGCCACAACTGCCAAGATGTCTTGGTGCGGCTTTGTGTGTGTGTTGCGTGTGCACTTGGCTGTCCGGATCATATAGGAGTTGTGGGTCTGGAGTGTGTCAGAGTGCGGTTGTGTGATCATGCCTGTGTCAGCGTGAATCTGGACGTGTCAGCATGCACTGGTGTGTGTACATCTGGGTGTATATCAGTGTGTGTCCGTGTGAGGCCCATGTTGGCGTGTGTCGCTTGTATCAGGGTGTCTGAACACGGTTCGTCATTGGAATGCATGTGCGCCGCTATCATTCTGTGATGGCGGGCCTGTGTGGGTCGTGGCTTGGTTTCCATGTCTCGGCGTGTGCGTGTGTCAGTGCGTGTGCGTGGGTCGTGTGCCACGGTGTGTCTCTGCTGTGCGCGCGTAGGTGTCTGCGTGTGCTTTGTTGCCGTGGAACGTGTGGCAGTGCGTTCTGGACGTGACATGTGTGGCGGGGTCCGAGCCCCGCTGCGTGTCAGCGTGTGTCTGCGCTGGAACGCGGGCCAGCACGTGTCGGGGTGGCCGTGTCGGTGTGCGCCCCCGCGCGCGCGTGTGTGCGCGTGTGTGCGTGCGTGCATGAGTGTGTGTGTGTGCGCGCCGGCCGCCGCTCCCCCGCCCTGTCCGCCACTCCCCGCGCCCCTCCTCCCGCCCGCGCCGCCCGCCCGCTCCCTCTCCCCGGAGTGCGCCGCTTCCAAACTTTGTCTAAACTTTCACTTTCACAGCGCGGCGGCGGCGGCGGCGGCGGCGGCGGCGGCGGGCGCGGGGGACCGGCCGAGCGGCGGCGGCATGGAGTAGACGCGCGGCGGCGGCGGCGGCGGCGGACGCGAGAGGCAGCGGCGAGCGCGGCGGCGGCGGACGCGGCGCCCCGGAGCCGGCGGGGCCGAGCCTGCGAGCGGCGAGCGCGGAGCGGCGCCGGGCCGAGCGCGGGGCCGCGGGCCGGGCGGGCGCAGCGCGGCGGAGGCCGGAGGAGCCGAGCCGGAGCCCAGCCCGAGCGCGGCCGCCGCCTGCCGGGCCTGCCCTCGCCGCGGCCGGCCGCCGCGCTCCCGCCCGGGCGCCCAGCTATGTACTCCCCGTACTGCCTCACCCAGGTACCGGCCGCCGCCCCCGCGCGACCGGGGAGGGCAGCGGGCGCAGGAGGCCGGCGCGGGCGGGCGGGCGGAGGGGGCGCGCGGCGGCCGGGGGGAGTGAGCCCGCGGGCGGCCGAGGGGTGCAAGCCGTGCCGTGGGGAGTCCGGGCACGCGTGCGGCCGTCACCGCGCGCGTGCGACCCTGGCCACCGGGCGGACTCCCGTTGGGGGCTCGGGGGGTGGCCGGCTGCGTGCGTGGCGCTGCCCCTGGAGCTCGTGAGTGTGTGTGTGTGTGTGTGTGTGTGTGTGTGTGTGTGCGCGCGCGCGCGCGCGCGCTCGAATGGGGTGCGGTGGGCAGCGGGACTCCCGCCAACCTGTGGGCGACTGTGGCGTGCACCCGGGCGGCGTGGCCGCGGGTAGTGTTTGCTGGGGTGACAGAGTGGCAGGGGGTGGTCCCGAGGGCGCAGAGCGGGGACTGGGTCCCGTGGCTCTCCCGGGGCGGGCGCAGCGGTTCCCGAGGGTGGCATCGGCCGGCGTGCGTGGTGGCGGCTCCTGTGTGGGGCCGGGGTGCCCGGGGCGGGCCGAGCGGCCCGGGCGTCTCCCCAAAGTCTTTGTTCAGGCCTCACATGGGAGCGGGGCTAAGAAAATGGCGGGGCTCCCAAATTTCGGAGGGGCAGGGGAGGGGAGGGAGGGACGGGCGCGCTGCCAGCCCGGCCGCGCCTCTCCACCGACCCTGGACGCCGCAGCCGCGGGCCCCCCCGAAACTTTCCTCGTTGCAAACTTTCCGGCCCCAGCTACCCCGGCTGCCGCGCAGTGGACCCGGCGGGTCGGGGGAATCCTGTCCCGCCGCCTGGAGGCGGGAGGGGCGGGAGGCAGCCGTGGGGCCGCCGACACTGCTGCGGCCACGCCGTCGGGTCAGCCGCGGGCACAACAGCGCCGACCTTGGCGTGCTGCGAGAGCGCGTCCCGCCTCCAGCGAAGTTCTCAGCGCGGCGCTCAGCGGCGGCAAAGGCCCGGGGGATGCCTCGCCACCCCACCCTCCCCGGGCGGTGGCCCCCGGCTCCGAGAGGGCACAAAAGCTGCCCAAAGGCCCACCCTGGCAGCGCTGCCTGCAGGGCTAGGCCGTGGCTGGCAACACAGTCTCCGCAGACGGGACACCTGGGGCCTGCCCAGCCCTCCCTGCCAGCAGGGCCTGCTTGTATGAGGGGAGTCTCTAGGCCAGGCCTGGGGTCCTGATTGTCCCCTCTGCCAGTCTGAGCCTTGCCAGGAGTGTGCCAGGGGTGCCCACAGCTGGGAGTGGGAGTCCCAGTGAATATGACTGCTCCGCCGGCGTGGTGTGTGGCGAGGGGCAAGAGAGTATGTCTGGGGTGTGTGTCAGCCGTGGCCACAGTCTTGTATCCACAGATGCAGGCGTGTGTGTGTGTGAGTCAGTCTCAGGGGCTGCATGTGGCCCCCGTGGGTCGGCCATGGGCAGGCCTGCGTGGCATGGACATACGTGTGGCCCAGGGAGCGGGTTTTCCTGTACAAAAGCGGGTGTGAGCATGTGCTGGCGAGGTGTGTATGCACGTGTATGTGTCACGGTGTGCATGCAGATGTAAGCAGGCACTTGGGCCACTGTGCCAGTGGGGGGACCCCACATCTGTGCCTCTGAGTGGCCAGCCACTGAATCTTGGGCCCCTGCATGACAACCCTGCCCACCTAGTGGGTCTGAGCCGTGGCTGCCTTTGGGGCCACACTTGGCTGGCCTGCATGGCTGGTGTTCAGAGCCTGGTGGGACCAAGACCCCATGCTTGACCGTCCCTTGCCCACCAACTGCCAGCCTGGCTCCCTGGCCTGCCCCTCGAGGCCTGGGTGAGACTCCGGCCCCTCAGATGTCACAGCACAGAAAGAAAATGCCAGCCGATGCACTGGTGACAAGACTAGGAAGGGGCTGGGGTGGCCCCCAGACTCAGAGCTATGGCCAGGGCTTGACTCTGTGACACCCCGGGAAGGAGTGAGGGCTCAAGTCTGTGTCGCAGGCCTGAGTGTGCCAGGGTGGCTGGGGAGGGGAGTGGGCACGGTCTCGCTGGGCTGTGCCCCTCAGCTCTGGTGGGCAGCTGCTGTCAGTCGGTCAGCGGGGTCTGGCCTACCCCTCCCGACAGCCACATCTCTTGGATCCAGAATCTCTGGTCTTACAAACCTTTCTGCTTCCATAGTTTGCCCTGCAAGTCTGTCTCTGTCTCTGCCTTGCTCTGCCCCTTTTCCATCTCTCTGTTTCTGTCCCCCTGTATCTTTGACTGTCTCTGTGTCTCACTCTCTGACTCCAGTTCTGGCCCCATCTCTGCTCCCCCCCCCCCCCCCCCCCGCCCCGGCCGCGTCTCGGACTCTCTCTGTCTCTCTGGCCTCCGGGTCTCTCTCTCTCTCCCTTTTCTTTTTTTCAAACCAGAATTGGCTTCGATTTTAAAGTCAATAAATGATTGAGCAGGAACGAGCTTGGAGCAGCGGGGCCCTGGCGGGGAAAGGCTCTGTGGGCGAGGGGGAAGGGCGGGGGGGAAATCTCCTTCTGGAAAAAGCATCGAAATCCAGGGCCTCTGGGCGGGGCGCTTGCTGGGCTGCTTGAGCCCACTGCAGCCGTGGGCCTGAGTCCTCGGCGAAGGGGAGGGGGCAGATGGATGGGACCCCCCCAGCAAACAGAGACGCACACCAGAATGTGGACACACACACCACCGTCGCCAAGATGGGGACGTAAACGATGTGCTCGCACTGATGACTGGACACACGGCCATTGACAAACCTACGGACACAGGAGACCATGGACCTGTGTTCCCTCCCCCACCAACACACACACACAAACACACACACCCCTCAAGATGGGATGTGTGTATCAACGTGGGCTCACAGAGACGCAATGATACCTCCCCGACACACTTGGATACAGGCTGACTCAAGTGTGTGTTCACCCCCACACTTGCTCACGCAGACCCGAGGGCACACACCTTTACACCCGGGTGTGTACATAGACACGCACACGTCTGCCGACGTTCCGGGCCACATGGCCACACGCACAGCAGAATGCTCGTGCACCCTGGTTTCCGCGTAGCCACACACAGTCCTTCCGGGGAGGGGGATGGGCTGGGGCCTCCCTGATGTCCCCCAGCTTTCTCCCTGGGTCACTGTAGCCACTCCTCTGTCCCCGTGAAGCTGTCGCTCCCCACCCCGGCTTCAGTGTGGGACCCCCTTTTTCTGGCGCATTTTCTCTCTGGTCCTGGCCCTGCATGTTGTGAGCCCGCCGCTGGGGTGGGCCGTGTGTGCGGGCAGGAGCTGGGGTGGGGCAGGCCACGCGTGGGCCTGGTGGGGCTCCTCCATGAGATGTTTCTATACTGGGCCAGGCCGAGCTCGGAGCCGAGGGCTCTGCTGGCTTAATGCGGGGGCCAGGGTGCCCCTCTCTCCCTGGGGGCTGGAACTGGGGGTCTTGGCGCAGCCAGGAATGTCTTGCATGGCCTCACGGGCCCCCAGTTGGGGGCCATGGGAGTGGAGGTAGAGAGCTGGGCTTTGCTGTAAGACAGCACAGGGTTGGAGCTCCGAGGCTCTGCGTCTTCTGATCCTATGACCTGAAGCACAGGGTTCTCCTGGTCTGTAGAATGGCTTAGGGCGGTGCCTGGTGGGTAGCTGTGCTCAAGAAACAGAATGACTTGTTGTCCTCTTGGTCATCATTGGGCCTCCCCCAGGCCCTCTCAACTGAGGAAAGGCTGCTTCAGTGGGGTGGAAGGCAGGGTCGAGCACCTCCCAACCATAGGAATCTGAGTGGACTGCCTGGAGAAGAAAGCAAGAGAAGAGTTTGGAAAGAGGGAGGTCAGCTCATGGCCCAGCTCTTTTCCCTTGGGTGGGGTCCTGTGAGCCAAGCAGAAAGCAGGAGGGGTTCAAGGCAGGGAGAGATGATGGTAGGGGGTGGGGGGCAGGAGGAGAGAGACAAGGCCTGCGCTGCCCCGTGGAGATCAGATGCCCTTCTTGGGGGTTCTGGCTGCCCCGGCCCTTTCCCTCATCTTGAACCCTGACCACAACCCAGCCCGCTGGGGCTGGGCTCCGGGGCTGCGTGCTGGAGCGTGCGGGAGTGTGCGTGCACATGAATGTGAGCGGGGCCTGGAGATGGGGTGGGTCCCGTCGGGGCCTTCGGGGCTGTCCGCACGGCTCCACAGCCGTTCTGCATCTGCACCGGGGCATGGTCACCTGGGCCCACCGTGTGTGGGACCCTGTGTGGGCACTTGGCAGGATCAAGTGGGCGTGCCGGGTGTGTGCGGGGGGTGGGTGTGCAGCCGTGGCTGCTGGCGAGATCCCCCCGCTTGTCAGTGTCTGACCGCTGGCCTCCGTGTCCCACCTGCTGGGAGCTTGGCCTTTTTTCCTGCTCGGTTCTGGTTCTCTGTTCTTGAAGCTTGAAATTGGGCATCTCGAACCTTCCTCCAGCTGGACCGAGAGAGGCAGAGGAGGCCTGAACACCGGTGATTCCCTCCAGCACGGCGCTAAGGACGTGGGTGGGGCTCCTCTCCCCGCCAGCTGGGGTGGGGGAAGGGGGGTGTCTTCACTCTCCTGGCCCCAAAGCCCCGGACATGGAGGCGAGGGCGCCAGGGGGATGGCGGTGAGCGGCTCCCTGGGTTCTCCTAGATCCGCGTGTGTTCATCGGCGTGTTGAGCGTCAGAGCCACCATGTTCCCCAGGAGGGCGGCGTGGCCACGCGGGTCTGGGTGGGGTCCCTTTCCGAGTGTCGCTGTGTCTGCCAGTGTCCGTCACTGGGTGCTGCCTACGCGTGTCTCTGAGGGTTACCCCAAGTTCCATCTCTATATTTGGGTGACAGCGGGGTCGGCGGTATCACCGTGCGTGTCGGGGGGCCTGATGTGTCTTTGTGTCATGGTGCTGCTGTGGCGCATCACTGTACAGCTCATTGTATCCCCTGGGTGTCTGACCGTCGTGGAAGGGGTGTATCGGTGTGCCTAACCGCGTGTGTCAGCATGTTCGTGTCGACCTGTGTCGGCAGACGTGTCGATGCGGGTGCCCACGGGTGTCGCCCTCGTGGCGTTGTGCATCCTGGGCTTGTCCCTGTGACCGTCGATGTGAGTCTCACACATGGGCCCCACTCCCTGGCCTCCTTCGGCCGCTCGGCACAGTGTGAAATGCCCACTATGGCAGCCAGGCTAGCGGCGGGGGGCAGGCCGGCCTCTCCGTGGCTTCCCATGAGGTCGGGCGGCCGTGGTGGGCCCCGCCCGCGCCCCTGGCCCGGCATGGACAGAAGCCCGTTGTGTGGCGAGGTGCGGGTGTGTGTCTGGGCCGCCCACAGGCCTCCCTCTGTCTGCCCGGCGTGCATTGATCTTGGCTTCTGCCTGTGTCCGTCCTGGCCTGGCCAGCTGGGGTGTCCGGCTGTCTCCGTGGGCCTGAGTCCACCGCCCCCACGGCCAGGCCTGCCCTGCGTCCCACACCCCCATGCCACCCGCTGTCGCCCCGAGGCTCCGAGAGCGTGGATTTGGAAACTGAGGCCCCCCTGCTTCCCCCCCCCCCCCGTTCCTCCCTCTCTCCTCCCTCCTCCTGCTCCCTCTCTCCCTCTCTCTCTCCTCCTGCCAAACGCGTCTTGGCTCCGTCTGAATATCTCTCCTCCTCGATTTTTGGCTCCAGCTCTGGGCGCGTTCACTAAAAGAAGAAGGGCTAGCTCCCCCCTCCGCGCCCCCCCTCGCCACCTCCCCCCTCCCGAGGAGCCCCTCTGAGGGCGGGAGCGGCTGTGCGCAGGGGCCCGGGCCCCCCGAGTGGGCCTGGCCAAGGGGGCGCCGGCCTGGTGGGCGAGGGGGCCGGGTGGACTGGGCCTGGCAGCCTGAAGGGGGCAGCGGCTGGGGTGCCACGGGTGCCCGGCGGGGCGGGTGGGAGGGTGGGGAGGGCCGGGGGCACAGAGCTGGGGTGTCTGGCTTCTGGTGGGGCTGGCAGGCCTCTGTGAGGCGCAGCTGTGCCCAGAACTCTGAGCTGCGTTTGCCACCACTACCGATGTGGCTGCGCCAGCCGGGGAGGGGAGGCGGGTGGCGGGCACTGCGGCGCTCCGTAGCCAATCAGAAGCCGGGGTTGCACTGGGGAGCTCTCCCCCCACTGGGCCGCACCCTGAGGGGAGCCGGGGGTGGTGGCCAGCAGCGGGCAGAGGGCAGTGCCGCCGCCACCACCAAGGACGCTGCCCCCTTCCTTCTGTGCCCCTTCCTGGCACAGATCGGGCAGGGGCGGGGGTCCGTCCCCACCTGAATCTGTGGCAGCCGAGTGGAGGAAGGGGCAGCTCAGAGGTGCCACCCACCCCCTTGGCCTCAGAAGGCGGCTCTTAGCCTGGGGCAGCCAGGAGCTGGGGGTGGGGGCCCAGCCACCCAGGAGGGTCCATCCAAACATCGGCTTCAGTCGAATCGTCTCAGGGGTTTATTCCGGGTCCATCTCACACAAAGTCACACACTCTCAGTGGCACACGCGGGCACAAAGAGTCACGCTGTCGCACAGGCGCGCACATCTCCCTAAATCAGGCGCACACAGACACAGGCGCCCCACACAAAGAGACTTGCCTTCACACACAGACACCCCCGGACACATTGGCGAGGGGCTACACGTGGGGACGCACGCGTGGGCGCAGACCCCGTGGCACACACAGCCACACAAGAACACGCTGTGAGACACACGGCACAGACACACACACTGCCACTGCCAAACACACGGGTGCGTGGACCCACAAACACATGGCACATGCGTGCAGTCACACCCTCCGACACCCCGGAACACACACGTGAGCGTCGATCCACCCCACCCACCATCAGACACATGGGAGCACCTGCACGCCATAACACACTCTCAGACATGCGGTGACACACACACACTTGGGGGGGCGCCACTGGCACCTAGCAGGTGGAGGCCGGGGTTGCTGCCCAGCACCCTACAGCACACAGGATGGTCCCACCACAGGGGAGGATCCGGCCCCCGATGTCACAGTGCTGAAGTGGAGAAACACAGCCCTCATATACTGGCAGACACACACAGTCGCACACGTGGGCCCAGCTAACCCCTGCCACCCATTACACACACACGTGCACTTGGCCAAGAGGCTGGCTGACACTGTCTCACACACAGAGTCTTGCTCACAGGACCTGAGTGTGTCACAAATGCCCCCCCCCACAAGCCCAGGCACAATCGGCATGGCATGTACAGAGTCCCATGTTGCCCCAGCACATGGGGATGAGGGTCACATCCCCACATGCATTCGCTCGGGCCACACCTGGCTCTGCCTGGGACTCACACCCGAGAGATGAGACCTGCCCTCCGCGACTCCACTCGGGCCCGTGGCTGTCTTTGAGCAGCAGGTTCGACCACCTGATGACCCCTGATGGCACTGGGAGCTCTGGTCCCTGCGCTGGTTTGAGAAGCCTGAGGGAGAAGCCCGGGAAGCCACACACCCGCCCCTGCTCAGGACACCCGGCCTTCGGGCCCCATGCTGAGAGCCACTCTCACTGTCCCTCAAGACAGTCCAGGATGGAGATGAGGCTGACTTCTGAGCCTCTCGTCCTCCAGGGGCTGTCTCGTCAGTCGTCTGGCAGTGACCCCTCATTTCTCACTCCGGAGAGAGAGGAAAGACGGCTGGTAGAAGCACACGGGGAGAAAGCCTTTTGTAGGATAATAACGAAGTGAGTGTTTGTCCTAAAAATCATTGTGATGGCTAAAGTGTGCTGAGTACCCGCTGTGTCGCACTCGTCCCATGTAAGGGCCTTTCCAGCTTGTCTGCCTGAATCCTCCCACGTGAGGCAGGAGTTAGCCGTGCCCGTGTGTGTTACTGTGCGTGTCTGACGCTATGTTAGGGCAGGGTTTCCACTTTGGCACTGCTGGCATTTGGCACATTTGGACAATGTTGGGAAAGTGGGGCCTCTGGGCCGACTTCCTGGGTTTGAATCCTGGCTCTGCTACTCCCCAGCTGTGTGACCTTGGGCAAGTCACTCAACCTCTCTGTGCCTCAGTTTCCTCTCACAGGGTTGTGGTAAGGATCAGAGGAGTTGGCTTACAGAAAGTGCTTTAAACCGGTGCTTGATGTGAAGTGAGGGCTTGATTTTAAAGATGAAAAACTGAGACTGTGAGAAGAGGCATCCCAGTGCCAGGGTCAAGGGCTAGGAAGTGGTGTTCTTCTCTGAGTGCCACTACCCTAAATCCTACTCATGGGACAGAATTGCAGCTTATTCTCTGGCCTCTATCATGTTTCAGGGTGGGCCTGTACACCCCCACACTGCACTTAAAGCTTGCCCCAGCTGTCGGCCCTTGAACCCTCCTTACCACTTTCACCTTCAGATCTTCTTCCATCCAGGGCTCAGAATAAGAGTGGATGGTCAGCTCACTCCCTCTGCACCCCCACCGGCCAGGCTTGCCCTCACCTGGGCAGGGCCCAACACCCTCTCCCACACCTTGTGGGGCACCTAGCTGGAGCCCATGCTACTGGGGGTACTGCTGGGGGCCTGTGCATTCCTTCGACAAATATTTACCAAGCACCTCCTGGGTGCCAGGCCCTGTTCTAGGCCCTGGGGGCTCGGCAGGAAGTAAGCTCGGCAGAGGTGCCAGCCCTGGTGGGAGGGCAGAGGGTGAAGCTGACGAACAAGGGAGTGTCCAGGACTGGAGACAGGGATAGGTGGGGTCAGCAGCGGTGGTCCGGGAGGCCACCTTTCAACTCAGCGTCGCCCTACCACAGCTCAAGTGCGGCCTTGAAGGCCTTTTCCTTCTCGAAGGGGGCAGTCGGAGGTCAAGGGTATATGCTTAGCACAGTTGCCCCCACTGTCCGCCCGGAACGCACAGCCTATTGTCGCTGCAGCCGGAGGTCACCCTTTATCTGCACTTGTGGACACACCGTGTGCTGGCCACCCAAGACCTAGGACAAGATGGCCGGGGCCTCTCCTGTACAAAACCCGGCCTCGATGGGCACCGGGTGTGCTCGCCCCTGAGCCGGGGGGTGGGGCGGGGGCAGCTGGTGGCCTGGAGTGGCACTTCCATCTGGGCCCCTCGATTTAGCTCCCCTGGGGCGGGCCCAGTTTATTTTTACCCCAACCCGTCACCCTGGCAGTGCCAGGCCAGGCCATCTCTGTAGGGTCTTGAGGGCCTGCTCACGGCTTGAGGGGACCTGGCTTTGTCTGCCGGCCCCCTGATTCCTGCTGGGGCCCCATCTCCTTCCACCCTCCAAGCTCCAGGTGTGAGAGCTCTGGGCTGGGGCTAGTGGGGTCGGCGCTGCCGGCTGGCAACCACCGTGCCCAGCCTGGTGGCATTTGGCTTGGCGCCCTGCCCGCCCGCCACCCCCACCCCGTGCCTGGGCAGAGCCGAGCGGCTGCTGCCGCCAGTCTCCATTTCGAAGCTTAGGGTGGGGGTGGGGGAGCGCTGGGCGCCTCCGGGCCCCCCGCCTGTACCGGGCCACCTGGGGCTCGTCCCCGGTGCCTGCTCTGTGCAAGGGCCCGGGCTGCTTTGCCCACTGCCCCTCTGTAGCCCCAAGCTTCGGAGGGTGCCCGCCTGGCTTCCATCTTCCCTGCTCGCTTCCTCCCTCTCTCGCCCGCTTGCTCGCCTGTAATGGCTCACCATTTTTGGCATCTCCTCCCCCTCCCCCTCCCATAGGCATCAACCTCACTTCCAAACCCGACATCACTGCCTCTCTGGCCTTCTCTGCTGCCTGGGGCTGGGACCCTGCAAATGAGAGTTTAGAGGCCGGGCATGTGGGCACCGGGGGCTTCTGGGTGCCTGTGTATGTGTATCTGGAGGGGGACACGTGCTCCAAGCCAGCTCGTGCAGCCCGCCTGGAGGCTGGCAGGGCAGGGCTGCAGAAAGGGGCGGCAGAGGAGGCGTGGATCCTCCCGTTTCTGCTCGGCCCCCGGGGCCCAGGGTCAGCCTCTGGGCCACCGGGAGACCAGGGTGGGCATTTCTGGCCAAGCCCAGGGCCTGGACTGGCAAACGCGAGGCTCTATCTGTGGGGTGCCCTGGTCCCTCCTCCCCCAGGTCCCCCTGGGGCTTCAAGATTCCTTTTGCCCTCCCCAAAGCTGGGGGGACCAAGCCTCACGCTGGGCACTTGTGCCCCAGAGGGGCAAGGGACTTCGGAGGAACCGGTTTACTGCCCCCCCAGCCTGCTGCCCGAGCCTCTCGCGGCACTAAACAAAGTTTGCTAAGTAACTTCAAATGTTATTTGAGGACGGGCTGGCCTCAGCCCAAGGCGGCCCTGTGGAAACTTGTTTTTCGCTGCCGAGGCTGCAAGTATCAAAGACACACTTTCGGGGGGGTGGGGGTGCTTTGACGCCTCTCCCCGCTTTGTGGCAGGGGCTGGCCCTGAACGGACACACAGACACACAGAGGCCTGCGCCGACAGAGGGACACTCGCTTCATGCTGCAGCTTGCACACCAGATGCACGACAGCGGTGGACCACAGCTCACGCCATAACACACGCAGCACACACATGCTGACGTGCCAAGGAAGGGGGAGGGCAGGGTTCGCGGGGTGCTGCCCCCAGCCCACGGGCCCCGGGATTTTTCCAGCTGGTGAGGTTTCTTGAAGCCTGGAGTCCTGTATTCTCAGGCCTCCTGGGCCTGAGCGGGTGCTGGGATGGGTCCCCTCGCCTGTCTCAGCCTCAGTTTCCCCAGCAGTATGGGGGAGCAGTGGGCCAGGGTTTCGGAAGCAGCGGAATCCCACACTGATGAGGAGAGCATCTGGGCTGGAATTGCTGGCGGGGGAGGGAGGCCCTAAAGCGGGCTCTGCGCACGGGGCCTGGCGTGTGGGCAGCCCTCACATGTGTCAGTGGGCGTTTCTGCCCCTCCCGACCCCGCCAACCTGATGTGTGCCCGCCCTGACTGGAGGCCCCGACCCCAGCTGCTCTAGGTGCCCCAGGTCCCAGGGAGGTCTCTGGGTTTTTCACCTTCTCCCTCCATTTCTCTCCCAGATTTTCTGGATCTTTCCCCAGATCCCTCCTTCTCCAGGTCTCCAGGCCCTGCAGTGGCCTGGAGCTCAGGGAAAGTGTGGGAAACAGGCTCGGGGTGTGTCCCTCACCAAAGCCAGGCAGGCCTGGGGACCTCCATGCCCTGAGGTCCCTGACGACCCTCCTGGGGTCCCCCAAACTCAGGCAAGAAGCTGGGGGGTGGGCACCTGAGCTGACACAGAGGGTGAAGGGAGGCTCTATCATAGGGTCCCTCTGACCTGTTACCTCCCGAGGTTTGCAAGCAGGTGGGGTCCCAGTGGACAGAATGGAAAGGCCAAAGCCTGAGGGGACACTGGACTGACGCCCCCAGTCCCCGAGAGCCCCCATCTCGCTGTCAGCCAGACCCTCAGAGGCGGGTGTGTGGGGGTCCCCTGGTCCAGCCCCACATACCGCCTCATCTCCACTCACAGTCGGTACCCGCAACACCCCGCCACCCGCAGTCTGTCGCGCAGTGACAGCCCGTCACAGGCACCGCCGCACACCGGCACAATCTGTCGTCCACGCACAGTCTCACACACAACCTGTCACACACACGCACACACAGCGGCACAGTCGCACACACAGCCAGCCTCACGCGATCACACCAGGCGTCACAGCTTGTCACAGCCATAGACTCCTCACAATAAAAATAACAGCTACCAACTCCAGAGCGGTGATTCGGGCAGCGGGCGGGGGCACGTGACCTCCTATAACCCTCCCTACACGAGGCAGGGATGAGCAACCTGTTTTACAGATGAGGAACAGAGGCTGCAAGGTCAAGTGCCAAGGTCACAGGGCTAGAAGTGGGGTGGCAGGAATTACTCAGCCAGGCCCCCAGGGACATGCAAAACGTAAACAGGTCACCGTGCTTTCCAACCCACTCCTGTCCACCGCAAACGCCCCCTCCTGGCTCTTGCCATGGGAGCTCCCTTCCCATGCCCCAGATGGGGAAAACTGAGGTTCTAAGCAGCCCAGCCAAGAAACGGGAAGAGCCTGCTGGCCCCTTGCTTAAGGGACTCAAACTGTCTGCTCCTGGCAGAGGAAGTCTGAGCCATGCCCTCCACCCCAAACGCTGCTTGGCTCCTCATGGCCCACCATGGCTGCAGCCCTGGCCCTGCAGGATTCTGTGTGTAGGTGCCCTTGTCTCGGGCCAGGGTTCTGGAAGGCGAAGTCCTGGGTATTCAAAATCTCTGTCCCTGTCCACATGGGCGTGTGGCAGCCGTGGGCTCCCAGGCAAGTCCCTTGACCAAAGCCAGGCCCCAGAGCCTCAGGCTGCCCTGCACCCCTACTCCCCAGGGCTCTCCGCGTTCCAGGCTGCTTCCTCCTCCTCTGCAGCCGCCTTCCCTCTCTTTCCCCTTCTTTGTTCCACCCCCGCTGGCTCCCCGGGGCTTCCCCCATTAGAGCTGCCACGGCCAAAACCAACAAGACTCCAACGACATCCAGCCGAGGCCCGCCGGGGGGCCGGCCCTGCCCCCTGGCCCACTTGGGGGCCAGATCCGGCTTGGCCGGGCCACGACGGCGGCCCCTGCGCACGTGGCCACTCCTAGGGTGCGCGCAAGCACAGGCGCACACCCCTGCGCGGCGGTCCCGGTGGGGGTCCCTGGACACAGGCACGCCCACCCATGTCCGACACCCCAGCTGGGCGCTAGGGCGCGCACTCACGTGAGCACGCTCCTGCACAGCGGGGCAGATGGGGGTCTCAAGCACACCCCTGCCCGGCGCCCCTGACGGGGATCCCAGGCACCGCCAGCTTCTATGCACACCCAGACCTGACACCCCAATGGGAATGCCGGGAGCACACACGCCCATAAACACGTCCTTGTCTGGCACCAGATGCGGGTGCCGAACACATGCACGCTCCTGCTTGCGCTGGGACCCAGGTTCCGAGCACATGTACTGCCCTGCGCCCCCATGGGGGTCCCGGACTCAGGTGGATCCCTGAGCCCGTAGGAGCTGCCCGTGCCCATGCACATGGCTCCAGGCCCACGCCAGCACGCACCTCCCCAGCCTGCACACGCGTGTGTTTCACGTGAGCGGCACACCTGCCAGGCAGCCCAGGGCTCCTGGCTCCAAAGCCACATTCAGGTTGTTGGGGGAGGGAACTGGGAAGCGGAGCCCTAATTCCCATCGCCCCCATTTCTCTTAGAACACCCGCCTCCCCAAACGTCCCTGGGGGGCAGGGGAGCCGCCCCAGAACTGCTGCCCAGTGGCGACCCTGCGTGTGCTATATTTATATTGGAAATTTGTACCTTTACATATAGTTTTTATCTGTAAGAACCTACCCCCATTTCCACTCCACGTTTGTATTTGGATTTTACCACCCCCACTCGGCTTCCTCCCAAACCTGCAAACCCATTTCGCCAAGCAGGGACGTGGGGCGAGGCGGGAGCAGCCTTCCCTCTTCTCACAGTGGATGCCCCACGTTCTTAAAGTCCGAGCCACACCGCCGAATCCCGCAGCTCTCCCCGGAACACAATCGCGGGGGTGGGTGTTGGCGGCGAGACGTCGCTTTTTGCTGTGTGTTTGCTGTTGCTGCTTAAATTAATCCTGAGTGACGGCCCGCAATTCCTCTCCACAAAGAGGCCATTTAATGCCCCCTCCTCGGGCGAAACTTCCATTTGCCCCCCTGAGTCCAGCTTGGCAGCTCAGGCCATGCGCTACCCAGCCCTCCTGGGCCGGGCGTGGAGGAGGGCTCCCTGTGCACACCGTGGACCTCAGGAGCAAGCATGGGTGGGTTTTGGGGGGTGGGGGTGGGAGATATCTTAAAATAGAAGCGCATGCTGAGCGGAGGTGGGGGGGGTGCCAGGATCCCCTAGACGGCCCCACTGCCCAGCTAGAGTGCCTTGATGCCCCAAATGGGCTGAAGAAAGTTAGACGGTCTTCTGCGCCTTCTCGACCCCTGCCCCGGGGGAGGCTGCAGGCCGCCCCCCACGTCGCCCTGAAGCCCCCCCCCAGTCCACGTGTTCATCACGTCGTGTGCCTGTGCAAACCCCAGCAGAGACGTGCCGCCGGTGCTGGTGTACCAGCCCCAGCATACGCCCCTCGCGAGGGCCCGCCGCCTACGGGCTCCTGTCATCTTTGCGCGTGGCATTCCCCCGACGCGCTGCAACTGACTCACGCCCGGAGTGGAGGGCAGACATGGGTGGGTGGGAGCCGTGGGGGGGCCTCCCTGGGGCTCAGGCTGGAGGAGGGCTGTGTGCCCTCCACGCCAGAACATGGATGCTGACAGTCCCCGTCACTTGCACCGCGCACCACGAGGGACAGCAGAGCCCTCGACGGTGCGGACCGCTGAGGCCTGGGGCCCTAAAGCGCCGCCCGCGGCCGGGAGCGGGCCTGTGCGCAAAGTCGGGTGTGCGCGTGCGTGGAGGCGAAAAGGCGGGAAGCTGCGCGTCGAGGCCCCGGATGTGGGACGCGCCTGTGGCGAACGGAGAGTCGCTCCGGCGGGCGGAACCGCTCCTGGGGTCGAGCGAGGAGTGAGGACCACTGCCTCCGGGGGCAGGTGAGGGGAAGCCGGGAAGGGGCGCGAAGGAGCGGCGCCCAGAGGCGAGGGCTTGGGCCGTTCACCCTGCCGCCAGAAACCCCAAAATGGTGCTGCCCCGAGGGGGGCCAGGGTCCCTGTGGCGTCCTTCGGCCCCACACTGCGCAGGCGCGGCCCCCTCCCTCCGGCGGCGCGGCCTACCCCCTCCCAGCGACCCCCAAAGAGTGAGCCGGTTGGGGCGTCGAGAGCCGGC
Source organism: Ceratotherium simum simum (assembly GCF_057802395.1). NCBI lineage: Eukaryota > Metazoa > Chordata > Mammalia > Perissodactyla > Rhinocerotidae > Ceratotherium > Ceratotherium simum. The sequence goes on along the minus strand of NC_141938.1, from coordinate 2,271,341 downwards.
CTGGTTCGCGTTCTGGGGCGCTCGCCGTTCGCGGCGTCGAAGGCCGCCGCCAGCAGGGGCTCCCGTGGCGGGCTTGGGCCCTGGGCGCGCGCGGTGGGGCTCGGCCGCCTCTGCCTCAGTTTCCCTCCGCCTGTGCCCGCCCTGAGGCCCGGCGGCCGGCGGATGGTGCGCGCGACGAGGGCTGTGGCAGTGAATGCGGCGGGGACGGCGCCTGTGGTTCTTGGGCCGCTCCGGGCACTTCTGGGTTTCGCTGCCGCAGAATCCGAGGGCGACTTCGGGGCGTCCATCCCAGCCCGGGGGTCCCCCTCCGCGCCGCGGCGCCTGCAGACCCCGGGCCTCGGAGGGCCCCCCGTTTACCCCCGGGCCGCCTCCTGGATGGGAATCAGGGCGGGCAGATTCACCAGGGCAGATTTTTGTTTGTGTCGAGGGTTGGCCGCGTTTGGGGGCGTTTGGCCTCCAGCGAGCACGGGGAAGAAATGTGACTAAGTGGCAGAAAATGCGCTTTCTCTTCCTCTCGCCTCTGCCTTCAGGCCGCGGGAGTTAGCCGCCTCCAGGAACCTCTCTAGCACATGTTCCCCCAGAGCCCCTCTGATCGGCAGCGCCTTCCCTCTCGGGGCTGACTTCTTGAATTTGGGGCGCCGAGGCCTCCGCACCCGTTGCGGCCAGCCATTTGGCAGCACGTCCTGGGCAGGCCGGGGAGTGGGATGGGAAGGTGGGCAAGGAACGCGTGCCGAGCGGCGAGTGGGCCCGACTTCACCTGTCGGAGAGGAGGCTGGTGTCCCGATGGTGCCACCGCGCCACCCCCGGGGGTCCAGCAGCCCCGGGCGTTCAGAGAGCGTTCAGAGAACGCTCGGGGCCTCCGGCAGGCCCCTCGGAAGCCGGTCATAAACCCGGTCTCTCCTCCCCGAACTACTTAAACGCGCGTTGACGGTGTTAGGTCCTTTTCCGTTTCCACGTGCGGATGACTCAGCCCGCTCCGGCTGCGCCCGGGGGAGGTGACCCGGCCGGCGGCTGACCCTGCGCTCCGCGCCCTGGACCCAGAGGCGGCCCATCCTGCGGCACCCACCCCTCCCAAGCTCCCGGACCACACTTAGCTCCTTTTTCCCCCTTATTTTTCGGGTCATCTTTTCCCTCTTCTTTAAGAAATTATTCTAAAAAATGTAAAGGAGTTTTATTACTTTTTTTTTTTTTCCCTAAAGCGTGAGACAGAGGCTGAGTGATGGAAACAGGCTGTTTAAAAAAGGAAAGAAACATAGAAGCCCGTGGCACTCCGTGGAGCTGGCGAGCCCCGCCTGCCTCGCCCCTGAGCTTTTCGGTCTCCAGTTCCCTGGTAGAACGGGACACGGGGCACCTGGGACCTCCGCCGCTGAAAAGGCGCTATAGAAATGCAAGGAGTTATTGTGATTTTAATAAAATTGTGTCTCACTTAGGAGCGCGCTTCTGCGCTGCCTCTGCCGTCGGAGCCCGGGTTTGCCACGGCAAAGTCTGTAATCAGAGAAAAATACTAGCTTTGTTGCGGGTTAGAATATATCATTGGCTAATGTGTGTGGTTTTTTTTTTTTTAAATAATGCGAAGCATTGGAATAATTAAAGAGTGAGAAATAACTCGTCTCTCCTCTCCCCTCAGCATTGTCTTATTCAAGGGTGGAAAGCTCGCTTTTAGGCAGAGCTAGTTAGTTTTAATGCGGGCTTTTTTTCTCGCCCGCCTTTCCCTCCGCTCCGGTCTGGTTCGCAAATCCCCAGGCTGGCACAAGTCGGGAAACTTGCCGCGGCCGTTCTTCTCTCTGAGTCGGAGTCTCGCTTTCCTTTTTTCCCCCGTCTTTCAGAGACAACCCTCTCCTCTTCCCTCCCCCGCCTCTGGGCCCTGACCCACTGCCTGGTTTGCGCTAGAGCGATTTAAAAAAGAAAGAAAGGAAGAAAGGAGCCGGGCTCTGGCACCCGTGTGCCAGCCGAGGGCGCGTTTCCCAGGCGGTGGGCTGGTGGGAGAGTCAAACTGGGTGGGGGGTGTGGGGTCTCAGATGCAAAGTCTGGACGCCTACCCTGCACCCCCCCCCCAAAATAGATCAGGTAATCAAGTGTTTCTAAAGATTGCAGGCTCAGAGAGCTCCCATCCTTATATTTTAAATTAAGCTGAACAGTTCTTTCCTCCCAGCCCCACATGCATTGGGAAAAGAAGCTGCGGTCCTTAAGAGCCTGCCTTGGCAGCCCCCTGCCTGTGGTAGGGGAGAGAGCTGCCCACTGGGGCTGGGCCTGGTGTCCAGCCCCTAGGACAGTGCCACCACCCACAGGGCCTAGATGTGGGGCAGGAGAGCAGGCTCCAGGGCCAGTGGTGGGCACGGCCTGGGGAGATGTGGGAGTAGAGGAAGGGGCTCTTTATGGGGCTGCAGAGGTTTGCTTCAGGCTGGTGGGAGGCTAGGTGGCTGAGCTGGTCATTCCCCTGGGTGTGGGGTGGGCGAGCTGGAAAGAAAAAGGGCCTTCTGTAGTGCTTGGGGCAGACGCAGCTCCCCGTGAGAAAGGAAAGGGAAAGGTGAGCAAGAAATGGGGGCAGGGGCTTGTGCCCACTGGCACCAGTGGCTGTGCAGTGCCTTCGTCGTGCAGAGGGAGTTCGTTATTTGCTTCAGGTGTTTTTAATTAAATGTGTTTCTCTCTTAGTTTACTTGTTATTCACTGCTTAGACTTTTCAGCGATCCCTTGCATTTGTCTTTTTTACATAAGCAGAAACTTTCCCCCCCCTTGGAGAGATATTGTGGGAGGTATTTTGCCTTCAGTGCTTTCTCTTTCCTGCTTTTTTTAAAATTTAATTTTAAAATTATAAAGTAAATTTAGTGCAAGTGAAAGTGAGGGGGGAGCCAGCTGGGGCTGGAGCCAGGGAAGGGGGAGGCAGATGCCGCAGGGTTGGGCCTCCCTCCCCGAGGCAGCCCCACCCTAGGACCCCCTCAGCCTCTCAGCCCCCTCTCTGCCGCCACCCCTTTCCTCTCCCTGCAAGGCTCTTGTGGCAGGGATGGGGGCAGTTGGCCCTGATGGGTACTCCTTCACCCTTCAGGAACTCCTGACTCTGCAGAGCCACTTCTCCTCCATGACTCACACACACTGAGGCCCCCCAGTCCCTGCCCGCTCACTCCCTGCAGTCACTATAGCTGTGTGGCTTTCCGATCAGTGAGCCCTGTTTGTCCCCCACACATGCCCTGCTAGTCTGCTAACCTTGCTGCACACCTGGTTGCCCTCTTGATGGAGTCAGAGTTGGGCAGGCGCAGAAACCCCTCTGCAGCGGTGAGGAGGAAAGGGGCTTCTTTTCACTACGTATTTTTGTGGTCACATGAGTAGCGAGTGTACCCTGCTCTGCAACACGTGTGTGTACATAGGTGCTCAAATTTGATGTTCCTGGTGTGGGCAGGAGCTATTTCTAAGGCATATAAATTACGAGAATGCTATAGCTTAAACACCCAAGGCCCGTTCAGGTGCTGAAAAACCTTCTATTTCCGAATCCGGGTGGGGTTACGCAGGTGTGTTCATTTTGTGACGATGTATCGAGTGGCAGACAGAACTGTACTCGCCTCTTTATATGTGCCACACTTCAGTTAAAAAGTTTATTAAAAAAAAAAAAAGGGAAGGCCCAGCCTCAAAAGTAAAGAAAAGGCCCTGCGTTACAAAATAATAATAATAGTAAAATTTAAATAAGAATGTCTTCCCAGCCAGCTTTGCGCGGGGCCTCCCGGCTAGGGCATGGTGGGAGGGCTTGTAAAAATTAGTGGGCTGATAAAAAAGCTCGAAGGCGTGTGGCCCACGAGGCTTCCTGACCTGTCCACGTGTGCGGAGTGTGCATGGAAACCGCCTGCAGACGTAGGTCTAGCTAGAGGATTTTAACATCTCGGGACCAAAGGATAAAAAGTGGTGAGGAGGAAGTTACTTGCCAATTACATTTTGCTGTCAACATCTGGAAAGCAAAATTGCAGCTGTTCTCCCTGCCCCCCCCCCCCCCGATTACCACCTCTTCTTTTTTCTGCACACTTAAATTTTTTGTACGCGTGCCATCCATACTTTAGTTTTCTCCACTGTTAAAACATTTTCTCGGCTCTGCTCGAATCGAGTTGTTGGGTTTGGGCTTTTTTTTTTTTTTAATATCTGTATTTTAGAGTCTGACAGTATAATTTTTGGAGCGATTTATTTGAGCAGGCTCGAAATCAATTGATAATTCTTCCCTTTTCTTCCCCCTTCTCGGCCTTCCCAGCACCGATCAGGCCAGAAGCTTTGGGGAGGACGCTCGGTCGCCCTCGCCTCTGCTCCTCGGGCAGGTACTGACAGCTTCGCCCTCCACGGCCCTTCTGCGGTGTTTTTGTTTTCCCTTCGCCCCCCAAAAATATTTGAACCAAAAAGCCTCTTTTTTTTCCTCCACCCACAGCAAACTGAAAGGGCTAGTGAACCGTGATTCAACAGAGCGAGGGCGCCTCTTTTCTTCCTTAGCATTAATTAACTCAAGTTCGTTAGGACGTTGGGTCTGTCGCCCACAGTTTTCTCTTGTGTGTGCTGAATCGGGTCATAGAGGGAGACTTCCCGTGCAAACAGTTTGTGTTGGAGCTGGAGGACACAGAGGGGGAGAGAGGGTGAGAAAGAAAGAGAGCTGGGGAGGGACACGGATCGGATCGTGGCCGAGGGGTGGGGGCACAGCCCTGAGCTCTGGGCACCCCGGTGCCAGCCTCCACAGGGGCGCCACACCAGGGGAATGAGGATTCTCCGGTTTCCTTGGCAATGATCCTGATAATAAAATAGTTGGGGGGAGCAATACATTTTGAGGGATTGAAAAATGTCTTCCTTCCAACTCCTGAAATTGTAGATTTTGGGGAAGCCGCTTGCCCAGACAGGGCCAGCCCAGCTCCCCTGAGCCCTCGAGCAGTGGAAACCTCTGGCTGTTCCCATCCCTGCCGCCCCGCTCTCTGCCGGGGCCCTGGGCCCTGCCTGTTGCCTCAGCAACTGCAAGAAAGAGACTTGCTCTGGCCTAGTGCTTGGGGTGCAGACTGGGCTGAGGCAGGCAGAGCTCGGAGAAACCCTCCTCTTGCCTGGGCCCTGCTCTTCTGTTCTTCTGTGGCAGGGGAGTGCACCGGGCAGAGCAAGGGGATGTCACGGTGGATCCCGATGGAGCTCTCGCAGAGGGCCTGGAAGGCTGCAGGAGGTGTCTCGTGGAGCAGGACTCATGGTGGGGGAGGGAGAGGAAGATCTCCCCCGGAGGATCCCAAGCGGTTTCTGGGATCGGGGTTCTGGGGTCGGGGTTGGCAGCTGGGCCTCGGCGAGTTTTCAACATTTTGCCGTTTGCTCTGGCCTTCTCTCTTGCCCTCCAGATACTTTCACTGTGCACTGGGCACAGACCTCATCTTTACATGCTTCCCGGGCCTTTTGTCAGTGTGGCAGTTCTTTAGAGAAAGTGGTGGAGCTGGCCAGTAGGGTTCTTCCTTCTCCCTGGGCCCTTGGCCACCATGGAGTGACACTGTCCCGGCTGACGGGGCGGGTGAGGCTCAGGCTCCACACCGCTCTTGGCCCTCGCAGCCTTTGGCTGTCATCTGTCCTGTGCGCTCTGGGGAGGGTCCCATCCCCATGTAGCCCCCGAGCTAGAGTACAGGGTTCTGGCCTTCCTGGCTCTTACTTCTATTTGGTGACACAAGGAAGTTTCAAGCTAAATAATGAATTAAAGACTAGAGGTTTTGTTTCCCATTCCCTGTAGAGGATGAAAGTAAACAATTTCCAGTTGCACTAGAGAGAGTAGATTGTCTCCCCCAGTACCCCCGTTCCTACCCTATTTTATTCAGTGCCAGGAGGGTGAGGGGAGATGTGCCGGGAGCGGGGTAGTGTTTGGAGCCAGAACGAGGCTGCCTGTTGGCCCGATCCCAGGCCACTGCTCCTGGTTTGTAGTCAGGAGGAGAAAAAGAAGGGAAAAGGGGGGGGCAGTTTTATGAGAGAGGAGTGTGTGGCCTGGTTCTGAGGCAGGCCCATCCCAGACCCAGCCCGGGGGCGTGGGGCATATCCATTCAGCCAGGGTAAGGACGCTAGAAAAACCGTGCAGGGCTGCCTTTCCTGAGCAGAGGCAAACAGGCCCAAGTCAGCCAAAAACCCGCTTTGTCCAAATTCTCCGAGCCTCCTCACAACGTGCGTTTTCTGGTTTCCATGCCTGCGTTTCCAGACTCTTGGATGATTTTACTCTGGCTGCAGAGCCCCTTCCTGCCGGTTCCCCAAGAGAGGGGAGGCCCCACCCACCTCTAGGATAAGGGGCTGGGCCCCTTCCTTTTGCTGCCTATGGTTCTCTTTCCATCTCTGCCGGGAGTCTAGCCACTGCCTTCTTATGTCCCTTCTGTGGGACAACATGGGAGATCTCAGGGATGTGAAGTCAGCCTCTTTCAGTTTGGGCCAAGGCTGAATTATAAAATCCCAGGAACTGGGCAGACTAATCGGGGCTCTATTTGTGGCCTTTTAAAATTTCCTGCATCTTTTTTCACCCAGGCTGCAGATATATAGTAGTAAGATGGATGTTGAAATATCTGGTAATTCCTCTGTAGGCTTTGTCAGTTATTTGCATTAACTGTGTATAGTTATCCAAATTAGCATGGAGATATATATATAAAATTAGCATTTGTCCAGGGTATGAAAGAATAAATCTGGGCCTTAAAGCAAGCAGGATGTGGACAAATAGGATTTTTTTTTTTAAGATAGAGACATCCAAATAGAGGCCCTGTCTTTAAAGATATAACTTCTTGTGCTTGTAGATGTTCCACTATTGGCAGGTATGGGCTGGTTTTGAAACCTGTCCCAGGCTGGGAAAATTATTTTGTTTCCTTGAAGACTTTTGAATACTATGTATGTGAGTGATGTTCTGTACATATTTTCCTAGTTTCCCTTAAATAATCCACAAGGGCTCATTTGTTTTGTGGAGTTTTGGAAAACCACGCATTTCACGTTCTTGCGATAGAAGCTGTCATTTTCCTTAGCTGGTTTTCCTTTTTTTGCCCCGTCCCAGAGCCCTTGTGTTTTCCCCGTGCTCATTTTTCCTTCCTTTCCTGTCCTCTTTCTGTCTATCTTGGTCCTTCTTTCTCTGCGGTGTTGGGCTCAGCTTCGCTTTCTCTCTCCAGGTTTGGCTTTCTTCTCTCTTTCTCTCTCCCTCTCTTTATTCTTCCTTTTCTGTGGTCTGCTCAGTCTTTTCCCTTTGGAGGCACATTTCTCCCAGTGATTGCTGAAACCGGCTTGGGTATTTCAGAAATGTTTCAGTGAAAACTGTTGCTTTTTTTAAAAAACCAAATTCTGTATTACTCGACAGTAGCAAGAGAGAGACCTTTCTCTCACAAAGGCAGAAAAATTCCTTTCCACAAACCAAAAGCCCATGTGAATTTTTGAAGTTTTATTTCTGGCTTCGCAATTTTTCTTTTAAATGGGGAAAGTACCTTTCCCCCCAGTTTCCCTGCTTTTCCTCTTCTGTAATTTTCTTTTCGCTTACTTGTCTCACCAGCATCCCTGGCTTCCTTTCCCCTCGGTTGTTTTTTCTCTCTTTCCCTTTCGCTCCACCCCTCTCCTTCTCAGCCGTGGCCTGGCCTGCTGGTCCCCTTGCTCCCTCCATCCCCTGAACCCTTGCGCTGGTGGGTGACTCAGCCCTGGAGAAGCCTGGGGTGTCTGAGGGTTTTTGTCTTGGCTCTGGTCCGGCTGCAGGGTGCAGAGTGTAGAGTGTCTGAGCAGCGGGAGGGGAGAGGGGAAGGAGGCTGGGTCTGGGACAGGTAATCTTCCAACAGAGCCGCACTCTCTTAACAAAAGGGGGACAGTCCCCTTTTGTCTGGGGCTCTTGAGGGGCGTGCCCAGTGCCTAGACTGGCCACCACTGGTATGCAAGAGGAGGGGGCCGCAGGGGTGGGGGCGCTCAAAGTGTTTCTAAGGGAACCTGAGTGATTCTTCTCCCTGTGGCCCAAGGGAAGAGAGAGGGAAACCTTGTTCCCTCTGTCCCCAAGCGGTGGGAATACCCTGTCAGCTCTTCCAGGAAGGCCTCCCCCAGGAGCCGGTGGCCCTTGTGGGAACAGGATGAGGGGAGAGCTCTGCCTTTGCATCCTCTCTGCCCACCTCCAAGGTTTGTGGCCACCGGCAGGAGAAGGACGGTTGACAGTTGTTCTTGGAGTTGCTCCCCTGGGAAGGGCCTGTTGCTCCTCCAGTTAAGGGAGCGTTGAGGGGCCTGATGGGCTCTGTGTGGGTCCCTGAGGCTCCACTGAGACACTCCACTGGCCTTCCTGGGCCACTTCTGTGCCCAACCTCTCAGCCACTCCATGGACCTCTGACAGGCTCCATCCAGGAGTGAGTCCTGGATCTCGTCCTGTTTCCCTAGCCTCCACGTGGGTCCTTCCATGCACCATCTCCCCACCACCCACCAGCTGTACCACTGGATTCAGAATCAGCCCGTGCTCAGCACATCTCTTCCACCCAGCGCTGTGGTCTGTGAGACGGAACATGCCAGGATTCTCCAGGAGGCTCACGTTGGCCATTTTCTGTTCAGTGTCTAATATTTACTATAAATCAAAATATCAGAGAAACACCCCCATGCCAAATGTAAACTCACTTGTAGTTTTTCTCGTCTCATCTTGACTTTAGAAAGTAAGATTGTTTCTCTCAAGGTGGAGAGGCAGAGTCTGGTGTCTTCTGTCACTCAGCTAACATCTTTGGCTAATTGGACTGAAGTTGGTTATTAACATGACGTTAATTACTGAACGCCACCCTGAGAGGCAGTGACACCAGCCTCCTGCTCTCTCACCTCTGACCGTTTCTCTTGGAGCCAGCTGTGAGCTCCCTTCAGACATGCAGGGCCCGGACAGGGGTCCCAGGTGCTGGGTGGCACCTTTCCCGTTGTCAGGGTTCAGCGCCAGCCCAGGGCCGCCTGCTTTTGTTTTGGCGCACCCCAGGCGCTCTTCCGGGAGCCTTTCCGCCAGCATAAAGGCCACCGAGCACAGGGTCTCAGATGGGGAAGAAAGGGGCACGAGTGAGCAGTGACCTTTTTTCTGTTGCCAGCTGAGGGCTGAGCCTCGCCTGGGGAGAGGGCAGCTGTGGGGACAGGATTCTGAGCGGGATCAGTCTCTCTCTGTGTGCGTGTCCTCTGCTCTTCCGTTTCTAACTGTGTTCTCCTTGTTGCTTCTCGAAGGCCCGAGGTGTGGCTGCTCAATAGTCCCTACTGGGGGCAGCCCTGTGGAGATGGCGCTCCTGGGCTCCCTCCCCATGGCTCACCTTCCTGCCTGGCTCCCCCGGGGGTCGCTGCTCTGTGACTCGGTTTCCCCAAGGTTGACCCACGTTTCGTGATGGAGGCCTCTCCTTCCTGTTATGGTGTTCCCTTTCTTAGCTCTCTCCATTTCCTTTAGGTTTCTTATTTTATGCTTTTGCACCTTGCTCCCTATGGTTCGGGCCCTTGAGTCTGGATTGAATGGGGGTGTCCCATTCAATGGGTGTTTCTCCTCCTCCCACCAAGGACACTAGACATGCGTCAAGTGGAGAGGGCAAAGCTGGAGAAAGCAAAGAATGAAGTGTTGGGGTGGGGCGGTCGTCGGCAAGACTCAGTGACTGTGTTTGGAAGTACTGTCCATCTTCCTGCCTTTGTCACTTTTCCCTGGGGTTGGCTGTTGTGTTTGTGGCTGCGTGTAGTGCTTGTCAGCGGAGTGCTGTGACAGGAGGCTATTTTAATAAACTGTTGCAGTTTCTCGAGCTGAGCTGCGTTGCGTTGGCATCCCTCTTCACCACTAATGGAGCGTGCGTGGCTGGGTGTGGGCCGAGGGAGGTGGCCGAGCTCGCTGGGGGCTGGGGAGAGGGGGTTGGCGGGGGTGCTGGGGGCCGCCTCATCGTCTGGGAGTGCTCCTGTGAGCAGCAGCCAGACCCAGGGGACGCAGGGGTGGCCGCACCCTGGGCGCTGGGGCCCTGCCCTGGAAGTGCTGCTGGCATCGACACTTTCCAGCTCTCTCTCTGCTTCTTTCTATTCATAGCACCGCAGGCTCGTGGGTATGGCCGGGGAGGAAAACTTCCACTCGCCCCTGTGCGCTCCATAAATAAAAAAAGAAATAGAACCAGAAAAAGAGAGAGTGTGCGGGCCTGAGAGAGACTGAAACCAAAACACGGAGAAGGCGCAGCTGCTTTCCCCAGGCCTTCTGGGGCGCCCGCCCGCCCGGAGTCAGGCCTTTATTTATTTATTTTTCTGGCTTAAAAAAAAATTCTGTATCTTCCTCAATCCTAGTTCCCCCCTCACACCCACCCCACCTCCAAATTTGCTGGGTGGCTGCTGCCAAATGGACCCGAGTGGGAGCCTGGAATGAAAAATTCATAACTGCTGGACTTCGCTTGTTCATTAGACGTGAACTTGTCGATTGGGCAAATTGTTTTTGGTCTCCAACTGCCGGGGGCTCTCCCCACCCTCCCGGCTTGCCCGGTTCCCTCCTCCCCTTGGACGGTGCCATTGGCTGCTCGAGGATGTCTCGTTGCCAAATAGGTGGATCCTTCTCCCTCTCTCTCCCTCTCTCTTCCTTCCCCCTCTTTTTACAGGCTTTGGCACAGGCAAATGGATGGGGATTGAGCATGAAAGGGGAGAGAGAGGGAGTTTGAGAGAGAGAAAAGAAGCAAAAAAAATAAATAAATAAACCCAAAACCCAACCAGCGCTCGAGCACACACACACACACACACTCGCACACGCGCGCGCGCGCGCACACACAGCCCCATCCCATCCACGTCCTCCCTCGCTCTCTCCCTCCCTCTGTCTCTCTTCTTCCCTCCCTCCCTCGCGCGCTCTCTCTCTCTCTCTCTCTCTCTCTCTCTCTCTCTGTTGCACGCGTCTGTCTGCCAGCGACGGTCTGCAGCCGGTCCGAACGCGTCCTCTTCCCGGGAATCGCGAGCTCCCCTCTGCCTGCGATCAGGCTCAGAGGCGGAGGGGGCGGCTGGAAGTTTACACCCCTGTGCCGCTGCCAAAGCCGAAAGCCTTTTTCTTCAGCTGCCGCTTTTCCCCTCCCGGTTTTTGTTTTTGTTTTTGTTTTGCACGGGGGTGGGGTAGGGTGTGTTGTGTATTGGGGGGGCTTGGGAGGTAGGTTTCGATTTTTTAATTTTGCATATTTTTTTTTAAACTGGAAGAAGATGCACAGGGGGCGAAATTGAAAAGAAATTTTTTTTTGTTGGCTTTTGTTTACCTGGCGTGTGTGGCAACCGGCTTGCGCCCTCTCTCTGCTTGCTGTCTCTGACCTTTCTTTCTTTTTGCTCCTTTTCAAAAAAAATATTAATTTCCCCCTTCTGTGCAATGGAGCGTGGGGGGGGGAGGGGGGAGGGTTTGAGAATCCACCCAAGCCCGGCCCCTATTCCCCAGAACACCAATAATAACCCCCTTTAAAACATTTACCTTCCTCCCCTGCTCCTCCCCCTCCCCCTCCCCCACCCGCCCCCAACTCACAACTCTGTTGAGTCCAGAAGCTCAGAATCGGGCGTTGGGCTTTGCCGGGTGCTTCAGATCAATGGTAATTATTTAATTTTTTCCAGTTTTATTTTTGTAAACAGAAATCAATTATTATTTAAACTTCAAACAAGCAAACAAGCAAAAAAAAAAAAAAACCAAAAAGCGAGAGCCCGGCCCTCTGTCACCTGACTGAGTGGGAAAGAGGGTGTAGGGGTCAGTGGGGACGGGGCCACAGGACACCCTGTGTAGCTTTTAACCCTAATGTGGCCGAGACAACCACCTTATTTGTGCTAACAAGAAGTGTTTTGTTCCTTATGACTGTGGTTAACATTAGTATCGGTGTTGATAACAAAGCTGAAATCACATATTTAGGATTTAGATCTGATTCTAAAAATGCTGGGGTGGATGTTCCAGTTAGAGCAGGAGAAAAGAGAAGGAAAACCTCCTGGAGAGGGGGAAGCCAGACTCGTTTCCTCACTTGCTCGTGGATGTCATGTTCTCTCTTGGGGGTGGCCAAAAACCGACGGGTGTTGGGGTGCCGGGGCGCCCCCGCACGCCCCGCGTGTGCGTCCATGGGCGTCCGTGCACACCGGACACCGCGCCGGGGCGAGCTGACATGAGTTTGCAGCTGCGATAGAACATGGAGATGTCATGGGCGCGACAGAGCCTGGCGGGGATACCAGCAGCGTGTGTGTGTGTGGACGGCAGCGTTGTCTGTGCGCGCGTGTGTGAGTGAGTGAGGGAGAGAGAGAATAGGTGTGTGCTCAGGCTCCGGGTGCCTCTGTCTGGCTGCTGAGGCTGAGATGGGAGCAGGCGGCTGGCGAGGCTGGTGGTGGCTCCAGACCACACTTCTGTAGAACAACCGCGAGAGAAAATTGTCCTGGGGGAGGAGGGGGAGAAGGCGATTTTCCTTGTGCCCTTTTCTAACGCTTCTTTTCTCCTTTTCTCTTTCCCCCTCACCCCGTCTTCCCCTCCTCCCCCCTCGCCCCGCATGCTCCCGGCTTGCCGCCTGCAGGATGAGTTCCACCCGTTCATCGAGGCGCTGCTGCCTCACGTCCGCGCCTTCTCCTACACCTGGTTCAACCTGCAGGCGCGGAAGCGCAAGTACTTCAAGAAGCACGAGAAGCGGATGTCGAAGGACGAGGAGCGGGCGGTGAAGGACGAGCTGCTGGGCGAGAAGCCCGAGATCAAGCAGAAGTGGGCATCCCGGCTGCTGGCCAAGCTGCGCAAAGACATCCGGCCCGAGTTCCGAGAGGACTTTGTGCTGACCATCACGGGCAAGAAGCCCCCCTGCTGCGTGCTCTCCAACCCCGACCAGAAGGGCAAGATCCGGCGGATTGACTGCCTGCGCCAGGCCGACAAGGTGTGGCGGCTGGACCTGGTCATGGTGATTTTGTTTAAGGGGATCCCCCTGGAAAGTACTGACGGGGAGCGGCTCTACAAGTCGCCCCAGTGCTCGAACCCCGGCCTGTGCGTCCAGCCACATCACATTGGAGTCACAATCAAAGAACTGGATCTTTATCTGGCTTACTTTGTCCACACTCCTGGTAGGTCGCTGTCAATCCCCCCATTTTATTTCACTTGCTGGCTTTTGTGCTGTTTATTGTTCCTCTTCTTTCCCAACGATACCTGCAGTGGGCGATACCTGCAGTGGGCCTAGCTGGTGCGCCCGCCCTCCTGCCCGCCCGTCCTGCCGTCCTGCCGAGGCCTGCAGCCCGTTTGATGTTCCCTTTTTCCTTCTTCCATTTCCCTCTCTGTTCTTCCTCCTTTGCTCCCTTGCCGTGTTAACCGATTTTCGTGCATCTCTATCTTTGGAGGACTCAGCTTATCCCAAAGACACTGCAGGTCTTAGAACTGGGGCCAGGGTGCCCTAGGATTATCCATCATGGTGAGAATTTGTGGTGAATACTATCACCACCACCGAAAAAAAAAATCACTCGTTGCTCTGATTTAAAATGAGTCAGAAGAAGTATTGGGGGGCAGGTGCTGGCTTTTCTGCGGCTTACCCTCAGGTCCCGGGGAAAAGCCGGATTTGGCACAAGCGGGGTAGGTAGCAGTTTGGCAGAGAGAGGGGCGTGTAAAACCCCCAGACGTGAGAAAGGATGAATAGAAAAGAGGAGAAAAGGCAGAGGCGGGCAGATTCTGGGGCCCAGATGCCCAGGCGGGAGTGTTTTGGCTGGGATTTGGCTGTCAGAGAGTAGGAAGGTCATTTGATTCCGTAGAGAGTGAAAACCTTGTGCTCTTCCCCTTCCCCGCGTTTGGGCTGAAGTGGTGAACCCCCAGGATGGATGTCCGCAGCCCCCACACCTCTGCTGGGGGCAGAGAGGCTCTCACCCGCACAGGCAAGGCAGGGAGCGGCCTTGCTGCGGAAGAGGTCTTAGAGAGGCAACAGACAGTCAAAAACCTGTAAAATTCCCTCGTCCTTTTGTGTTCCAAGTAGTTCCCGTTCTCCTCTTGGCTTTTCTCCTTTTACCCTGTGTTTGGGTCAGGGTGGTTCCGTTCTCCTCCTCTGTTCCTTTTGTTGTTTTTTTCCCCTACCCTTTCCCTTTTTATAATTTCTTTCCGCTTTTGTTTTCTTACAAATTGAAACAGAGATGGCTGGTTAATTTTTAGCCTCCACTCAGCTACGCCCAATTTACTGCCGCCTTTGAAACCTAAACGGCGGCCCTCTGTGATTAAGCAAGGCAGAAGTGTGTTTACATTATGCCCAACCAACTTGTAATGAGAGGGCTACCAAACCTTTCTGTGTGTGTGTGTGTGTGTGTGTGTGTGTGAGTGTGTGTGTTTTCCTTTCCACCATTCCAATATTTTTCCCCCTCGTTTCCCTTCTTTCTCTCTTTATGCGAATGTAAGAGAATGTGGCTTAACTTCAACTCTAGTGACTGTTCTTTCCCGCAAGTGTGTGTGTGCGCGTCTTCCTTCCTGTTCATTCACAAAAAAGAAAAGCGACTCACTTCTCTGCTGTGGTCACCCCCTGGCCTGTTTGGGAAGTTGGAAGGAGCGGTATGACTTAATCCAGAAATGAAATTTGGGGGAGCTTTCAGCATCGCGTCCAGAATGTAACCTCGACCGGGCAGAGTGCTGAGAGTGTATATATTGAGAACTCGGGGGAGGAAGAGGTGGTGTCTGAGGCCTCTCTTCTTGCTCATTCTCTCTCGTTCTGAGAGGTGCCTTTGGGAGTTGGTTGGAGGCAGTGGACCCACCCAGCCCCCGCTAAACTACCTAAACTACCTCTGTGGATCTTTCTAGGCCTGTACCTGGCCCTGTGTGACTGTCATGACCCATCACGAAGAATGACCAACTGCAAGTCCTCTCCTCCATTCATCGTTTTTCTTTCTGGAAAAGAGACTAAAAAAAAATTTTTAAAGTTATCTCCTTATTTGTCTACACAGCAAGTCAGAGTGCCTAGTGGTGTTGGAGGTGGCTTGGGAGAGGCTTGGAGCCTTGAGCCTGTGTCTGTCAGATAGCTCCTCTGTGAGGGGATTCTGTACCTTCTGATTTTAGAACTAGGGCCTCGAAGACAGAAATCAGTACTCATCTTCCTTCTATGCTGGCCTCCTCCCACCCCACTCTCTAGCTGGATCCCTGTAGTCGAGCTGTTTCCCTCGCCTCTTTCATTTTAGGCCAGATTTTTGACTGCTGCCAGCATGGGGCTGAGGTGGGATGAAGTATGTGTGTTGAAGGAGACCGTTTGCTGGCCAGCCTCCTGGCTCCTGGACTGACCGGGCAGGTGCTGGGAGAAGGGAGGTGCCCCCGCCCGCCCCGCAGCTATAATGAGATCATTTGCCCAGGAGTGTGAGTGAGTTCATGCTCCATCGCATGCAGCCGAGGCCACCTCTGTCCCGCTGAGGCCACGTTCCTTGACCAAAGCTGAGTGGAGAACTGATAGACGACTTATAAAAAATGTCCTAATTCAGGTCCCTGGACTCCAGATAGTCTCCATGAAGGGAGGATTTTTCTTGCTGCAAGGGCTTTAATTCAGCAATTAATTCAGTGAAGCACGCCTCACTGAAGGAGCAGGGGTGAGTTGGTGTAGCATGGGCCACCAGTGGGCCTTGGGTAGGCGGTCTCAAGATGACACGGCGTGGCCACGGCTTCCTCCCCAAGTCCCCCCGTTTTGCTATAAACTATCTTCTGGCTGAGCCCCCAAACGGCGTCAATCTGACAGCATGGCCTTCTCCACGTCCACACCCACAGACATATTCAGTAGGGCGTCACTTGCTCCTTCCCAGTATGAACTGGATGTGGGGGCTGGGGTAGCAAGGGCTCAGACAAGAGTTGCTTTGGACTCTAAAAGAAGTGCTTTTCTTCCCTTAAAACTGGGCTGAAGAACCTGATCTGGGCTGAGTTGTTGGTGCCAGGTTTGATGACAAGCAAACTTGACATGGTGGTAAGCATGGGGGCCTAGCTTCGCCTCTAGGCGCCGTCATCATCTGTGGCCCTCATGGGCCCTTGTATTGCTCTACATGAAGCTTCAAGAGGCGGCGTCATTGAGAGGGAATAAAGGGTGCATGTGGGACGTTGGGAACTCCACTCCCAGAATACAGGGCCCGAAAGGCCGCCCAGAGCGTGTTGCAGCCATCAGGGCGGCCTTCCTGCTAGGAAAGATTCTCACTGCCATGTGTCTGTCCCATTTAGGAGGGAAAGGTGAGACAGAGCAGGGTCAGAGAGCACTGCCACGGGGAGGAGGCTGGTGACATCCTTCTGTCCAAACGGGGTGTCCCGGGGCAGGTAGCCGGAGATGGAAGGCAATGTGGGGCCAGGAGTGCTCTGCTTGTGTGAGGAAAGATGGCCGAGCTGGTCTGGAAGTCTGCTAGACTATTTCGAAAGCTTCTACAGGGCTTTAAAGGTGAACCAGCGTCTTTAGACCTTCCCTAGCCTAGGCCTTGGTCCTCAGAAAGGAAAAAAATCTGAAAGTAATAAAATGCTTTACTGAATGGAAACATCAGCTTCCCCCCGTCAGATCCCTGTGATGGGCCCATAGTGGAGGCCCACAAAGTCCCTGTATGCACGTGATGGCTCTTTTCTTTATCTTAGCATTTTCATTATGGAGAAATTCCCACGTAGAAGGAACCCCCGTCACCAGTGCCAACAGTTGCCGACTTATGGCCGGTCTCAATTCATCCATACCCCCACTGCCCACCCACGCTGGGTTATTTAGAAGAAAATCCAGGCATCATGGCTTTTAATCTGTAAATATTTCTATACACATCTCTAAAGATAAGGACTCCTGAAGAACGTAACCGCAATACTGCTATCACACCTAAAAATAATCAACAATTTCCTTAGTATGGTCAGATAGCTAGTCAGTGTTCACATTTCCCTGATAATCTCCTAATTTTGTCTATTTGTCTGGATCAGGATCCAAATCAGGCCCATACATCGCAGTGAGTTAATCTGTCTTTTAAGACTCATAATCTCTAAGTGGTGGTCCTCCTCCTCCTCCTTGGTCTTGGTTTCTTTTGTGGCGGTTTTTGGGTAGTGGTTGTTGAAGGAACTGGGTGATTTGTCCTGTAGGGTTTTACCGTCTGGACTCTGCAGGCTGTGCTCCCCTGGGTCGTTCAGTGTGCTGCTCTGAAAGGAGATTCTGCCTCCCTCCTCGTCTCCAGGTCCTGGGATGGCTGGGTCTTCCCTGTCCCAGGAAATGGATTAGCACCTGAGGATTTGTCTAAGTGAACTTTTTCAAGCACAAGGTCGCCCTTTTCAGGTGTAAGAGCTTCCTGGTTTTTGCTCTCTGCTTCAGGGCCTGGGGCTTTGCAGTGAGCACTGGTTTTTGCGTCCAAGGGAGGTTTTCTCGTCTGCGTCATTCCTTGGTTGTGGGGGGCGTTGCCCTGCCAAGATGTGGCCAATGCCGGCGATGCTGCCCCCGCCTCCCCGGCCCCAAACCTTTGCTGGACGCCGGGCTTGTCTGGTGGCTCTGGTACAAGTGCGTGGGAGGGGCCACAGGAGCACCAGCTACCCTCTCAGGAGGCTAACCCCCATTGTGGTCCCTGTGCCACCTCACCCATTGCCTCCTTTTTCAAGGCCCAGAAATGCCACTGGTTTGTATCTTTGAGGCAGCGCCATCTGGTGCCAGGGCTGGCAAAGACCGCAGGGCCTAGGAACCAGATTCATAAAATTAGCAAGATGTATGGATTATCTTTTAACCCAGGATAGCATCCCCTTTAGGACATCCCGGAAGAGATGTCACTGTGGTTCAGAGGTCAGCTTTGGTCATTGTAAGATTCTTCTGATCGTCTAACTCAGAGGATGGTCAAAGGGATTAAACAGCTAACAGGTAAAGATGCCAGCACGTCGCAGGCAAGCAGTGGACGGCAGCTGCTGTGAACTGCTGTTTGGGTTTCGTGAGCCCGGGGCCTTCTCCCTGTCACCTTTGCCTGTCAGTCTTATTTCTGTCTTAAGGGACGACCCAGGGGAGAGCTGATTTTTCTGTGATACGGCAGCCTGTAAATGCTGAAGGCAGCTCTCGTGGGTCCTTTCTACCCCTCTCCCCTGGAAGCTGTCCCTTCTCCAGGCCAAACAGTTGCCAGTCCCTCACGCTTCCTGCATTTGACGCAGCTCCTCGAGCCCTTGCCATTTTGGTCACCACCCCCTTGAGGCCCTCTTAAACTGGAGCGTTTGGAATTGAGCACAGAAACTCCGGGAGCGATCAGATCTCGCGGGAGCTACCTGATTTGCAGGGCTTTCCAGCTACATAAATTGTGGATCCCAGTGCAAAATGAAAATGCAGGGCTCCTAGTGCAAAATGATTATGAATTGCAAGATGACAATAGTTAAAGCATTAAACAAGCTTGGGGCCTGTGCCGCTGCCCAGGTAGCATTCCGATGAAGCTGGCTGCGGCGCCTCTGCTCTGTTACTGTGACACGGGTGCCTGGCTCTGGTGGTGTGGAGGGGTGACGGGGTCCAGGCTGGCCTCAGAGGGGGAGTGACTTCAAAGAGAAGGTCAGGAAGGCCCAGACCCGGTCCTTGGGCTTGGTCTTGTTGGGGATTCCCTTGACTGTCTGCTCCTGTCCCCTCTGTGCATAGCGTGTCCACCCAACCGTCAGGAGTCCCGCTGGCTGCGTTGTGCAGGTGGTCTTGGTGGAGCGCTCACTCTGCTGGCTGAGTTGGAAGCTGTACTTCAAGGGAGAAAAGAACCACCGTTGTGTGAGCTTGAGCTGGTGAAGTGCGGGCCATGAAAAAGCCCGAGCATGGTGACCAGCTGTGCTCCATTGCCCACTGGGAGCAAACGGGCCATTCTGCAGCAGGAGGGCTGGGGTCCAGATGTGCAGAAGGACTTCCTGAGGATTCAGTGTACTTTTTGGCACTGCCAAATGATGGTCGAATTTCCTTTATTTATGAAATACGCACTTGGTGAATCTACTGTGAGCAAGGCCCTTCTAAGAATGAGAGACTCCTGCATGCGGCTGGCAGGGTTTGGGTGCAGGCCTCACGATGACTTCCAGAGGGCGCGTCCTGTAGGCATGAGCTTGCTGTGGTCCCTGCTGGAGGGGAGGACTCCATTGCGGGCAGCTCCCAGTGGACTGTGAAGGGGGAGGCAAGGCCCGTCCCGGCCACCTTCCAGTGCTGCTGACACCTGGGGTGCTGAGGAAGGGTGGGCCCGGGAGGGCTGTGCCGTGGTCTCCCCTGTCCTGGCGTCCTGCAGCACTGGGCAGAGAGGGCCCAGCTGAGTGTCCCCCTTGCTGCCCAGGGAGGACGGTGGCTCCCTCCCCACCGCTTGTTCTCTGCCCCGGCAGTCCCACCCCCGTCTCAGGAGCTGCCACGCTTCAGTTATTTTATCCTCAGTGTCCGATTCAGAAGTCCTTTCAAAGGCCCCAGCCGTGTCAGCGCGGTGCTCGCACAAAAGGCCTCTTTGATTTCTTGTTTGTTTTCATTTGCCAGCGGAGGGGGAGGGGGCAGGAGAGAAAGAGCTTCTGGGTTTTAAAATTTTTATTTGGGTTGCTTCATTCTCAGAGGAGTCAGCTCCCTGGAACTCCTTTCTGAGTTGGGGGATTTGGAGGCGAGGGGCAGCCTTCTGGGGAGAGGGCTGGGTGGGAAGAGTGGGCTGCCCCCCGAAGCGAGAGGAGGAGGTGTGGGGGTTTAGGATATAGTCATGGATTCACCTTCAGACATTCTGTGTTAGGCCTGAGGGTGGGAAGGGTCAAGTCGGAGCCCTGGTGCTTGGGTCGGGAAAGGTCTGTGGTGCCTGGCACCAAAGGACCTTCTCTGTCAGCCGAGTCCCCAGCAGAGGCTGTAGGATCTGAGTGGTCCTGAGCCTTGACTGTGCCCTTTCCCCTGATCATCCCAGATTCTCCCATCTCCCTCTTGGTTGGAGGGGAGAGGGGTAGGGGTCCTTCTAGCGTCCATGCTCCTTGGACATTCTTAGCGCCTGGCTGCACAGGCTGGGGCTCCACACTCTCTGTTGGGGAGTTAGGTGGAGGCCTGAGAGGTCTGCCCAGCCAGCTGCCAGTGTCCTGCAGCAGTGGTGCCCGCAGGCCCCCGGGGGAACCCCTGTCCTCCCAGGCTTGGTCCCTCACCCTATGCCTCTGGTCTCTCCACGACGGCTGGTTTGTGAGACGCTGCAGCGTGCGTGCCCCCACCTGGAGGCCCCAGCCTGTGACTTGGAGGACTCTGCGGGCAGGCTGGTATTGCTGAGGCCCCGGCGAGCGGGGACCTTAGGCTGAATGGAGACAGAGGGCCACCTGCACCCTCGGTTTGGGACGAGAGAGACCCAGAGCAGCGCCTAGCAGGGTGCATCTTTAAGTACCTGTGGGTGTGCCCCGACAGACCAGTCAGAAGAGGGGTGCAGCCCGCTGGTTGTCGTGCCTTGTGGAGGCCTGCTGGGAGGGCCGGGGAAGAGAGCGCTGAGAGCCAGGCTTGGGCAGGTGGTCACGGGCGTCAGCAACAGGGAAGTGTGCCCACTGGGTGAGGGGGGCTCCGCAGGGCCTGGTTGGCAGACGGGAGGAGGAGGCTGGGGGGCTGAGAGATAGATAAATATAGCTGATGGCATTTCTGATGATAGGTTTTTCTTGGCACTGAGGGCACCGTGGAAAACAGCACGACAAACGCCCGGCCCCGCAGGCCGCCGTCGCCATTTTAAGCATGTTTGAGCCGAAGGGTTGTTGGCATTGGAAGAGGGTCCCAGCAGGCAGAGGGGCTGCGGCAGGGAGGTTTGGCTGAACTGGCCTTCCCCTCTGGTGCCTGGATTCCCCACTTTGTCTGTATGGCTGTCTAATACCTGACTTTCTGGCCCTCTGGGGATTTTTTTGTTTTTAGTATTTTGGGGTTACCCTTTGTGGGCCTGTCTCCCAATTGACTTGTCCCCCCACCAGCCACCATGGCCCGTCTATCGGTGGGGGCGTGTTCTGGCTCTTCTCCTCTCTTTTGATGTCTTCATGCTGACCTGGCATGCCACTGCTGCAGGTCAGGGCCATCATTTGCTGTTACTTGGGGGACATCCAATAACTTAAAGGCACCCATTTGTCCAGGCTCCCAACAACTTCTTGTCCTCTGTCAATGGAAGAGGGAGCACACCCGTGGTCTCCGACCCCTGCTTTAATTCCATTTTTCCAAAGAAGGCCCAATATAGTTGAGCAGCATGCTGAGTCCTGTCCGTGTGTTAACCACCCAAATTCTCACACCGGTTCTAGTTTTAAAGCCATGCTCCAAGCTGTGTGTGTGTGCTCAGGTGACGCACATGGGGGTCTCAGTTTGTAGTGAGGAATCAGTGAACCAGACCTGGGGGACCTGGGAGTCTGCCTGGAAGATGACCTGCTTGAACTGCACCTTGAAAGACGGTGAGGAATTAGCTCATTTTTGTCAGCTGGCTGAGCCTTTTCAGCCTGCCGGGAGCTGATCCCATCCTCACAATGCTTGAGTGATACGCCAGGGCAGGTATTATTGTCCCCGCCGCACAGAGAAGGGAACCGAAGTACAGAGACATCAAGGCACTTGGGGCACACGATGAGCTTCCTGCAGAAGGAGCCAGGTTCCAGGTCACTGAGCACCTAGGCTTCCCTCCTCGGGCCTCGCTGCTCCTTGAGCTTCGCCGAGATTGCTGGCCTTGCTGGAGTCTCAGAGGAGAAAGCTGTGTGGGTCCCCGTGGTCTCGGTAGCTCTCTAGGAGCTGCGACGGTGGGGCCGGAGCCCAGCACGCGGCTCAGCTCAAGGGCTGCCCTGGCCGCTGAGCACTGTGGGGTGGAGACAGAGAGCAGCACCTGGCCTGTCCTTGACACTAGCTCCCTCCTCACTGGCCCTGAGAGGCAGCTTGCTGTCGTAGAAGGAGGTGGGTCAGCTGGATGCCCCCCCACCCCGCTGCAACCACCTCGGCTTCTTGGCACCCCTGCTGGAGCGTGGAGGAGGGCAGGTAGAATGTGCAGGAAGTCTAGGCGCAGGGCCAGGCAGCTTGGCTGGATCTTGGGGTCCCTGAGTCTTGCTTGGTCACACCCTTTTCCTGGGAGTCTGCTTGGAATCATGGTTGGAAATAAAAATGAATGTAATTATCCCAATTAACCAGATGATCACTGGAAGTTTTGCAATAATCTGCTCTTTGTTACCTTTTATGCTGCTTCACACAGACTCTCACCCTTACCCCTTTCCTGAAGTTTGAAAACTTTGGGGCTGTGTATGTAAAATCTCTCCCAGCATGCTGGGCTGGGTTGTGGGAGAGGCTAGCTCCCGGCTAGAGATTTTCCTGCTTCTGTGCCTAAAGAGGCAGGGACTGATATCAGTCCCCGTAGAGCAGAGTTTCCCAACCATGGCACTGTTGACTTTTGGGCCAGATCATTCTGTGTCATGGGACTGTCCTGTTCATTGTAAAGTGGTTAGCAGCATCTCTGACCTTGACCCACGGGATGCTAGCTGCAACCCCCGACCCCAGGTGTGACAACCAAAATATCTCCAGACATTTCCAAGTGTTCCTGGGGACAGGATGGCCCCGCTGAGAACCTCTGGCCTGGGAGAAACAAACAGATTCAGGCAGCGTCGCCTGCCCGTATTTACCTCTTGCCTCTCCAGTTTACGACCTCATTTACCTTTCCTCGAATGGCAACAAAACCTCTGAGCCCAGCTGTTCCCCTGCATGGCCTGTGCTGTTTCTTCCTTTCTGGGCAGCAGGTGGCTGGGCTGAAGCCATCTAGGGGCTCCTCTACCCCGAGGGAATCATGAGCCCCCTCCGAGTCTCCTCCCGAGCATCCCTCCCGATGTCTTGCATCGTGAGCTTTCTGGGCACCTGAGCTGCTGATCTGGGGACCAGAACAGGGGACCTGCTACTCAGCTGACCCCATCAGGCCCACCCCGGACCCCAGAGAGCAGCAGACATTTGTTTCTGCGGCGGGGGCTGCAAAGACAGGAAGTGCGCCTGACCCTCAGTGCTCCTCTTTCTGTGATGTGTTTGGGGCTGTTTTCATGACAGTAGGAAAAGACTCTCCGTAAAGAAATGTAGGAGACAGACAGGCTCCCCAAATCACCCTCCTGCCCCAGAGAGAAACTTTCTTCCCAGATCCGTGTAGGTTCTTCGAATTTTTTTCATCAATTCGTATGTCAAATAACTTGTAACTATAGAACTATCTATTTTAAGAGCAGAGGGTATGTTTGGGCTAATTGAATTGGCTCCGTCGAATGCCACTGTGGTCTTAACTTTGCCTGTCCCCTGCCCCTCCCACTCATGTCCCCTGTCACCCAGTGCAGAGCCCATGTCCCTGTCCTCTTTTCCTCTGAGGTGACAGTTCCCATCCTTCCCGGGAGCAGAGTGACCAGCAGAGCATGGGCTGGTGTCTGAGTGGCCAGGATCCTGCTCTGGGGCATTCCTGCTGGCGGTGTAACCCCGCCAAAGGCCTGGCCCCGGGACGGGGGCACTCTGAGGCAAGGAAGGGCTGCTGAGAAGTGGCCTGCTTGGCTGCGCCCTGCTTGGCCCCGGCCCTTGCCTCTGGAGCTGGCTTCCCAGCTTTTTCCTGGAGGGCCAGCATTCTCCTTTGTGTGGGGCTGACCCTCCGCCAACTGGCCTGGCGTCCCAGAGGCTTTTCTAGACCCTACAGGCTCCTTCCAGGGGCAGCTGCTGCTGCTGCTTTTGTCCTTTGTTAAAATGGGGCCTGAAGTGTCCCTTAGCCTTCCCGGATTGATCCCATCATAATTTTCTGCTGCGGGCTTAAAGATACGGCAGAGAGGAGTGTCCTCTCTAGGGCAGGGGCAGGGACAGGACAGGGCGAAGGAATCCGGAGGGAGCTTTGCAGCTGGGTCTGCTGGCCCAGGGGAGGCTGCAGAGGACAGCCGGGAGTAGGGTGACACCTGGTGACTCTTCTGGACAGGATGGAGTGTGCAGAGAGATCAGGAGATCCCTGAAGGCGGCCTGCAGGAGGCCGGTCGAGGGCAGCCCTTGGGGAGTGTGTCCTTATTATGCCTGCAGATTATATCCCCATTAGCGCATAATTATTATATAATGGGCGTCATTGCGTAATGACAGTTACATAACACATGGCCCAGAATATGGGGGGGGGGGTGTAATAAGTGTATATCCTCTGGCTATAAATAGCCACCAGCCCTGCACTGAATCTGTGGTCACAACAGAGCCACCTTATAAATACCCGGCGCTGGGCTATAAATTTCTGAGCGGTGACGTAGGCAGGCATGGTACCTAGTTAGGGGGTGGTAGGAGGGACCTACAGTCCCACCCGGCCACATGACATCATTGTTTCCGTAGTAACAAGAATGCTCCCTGGGGGACCAAGTGAAGACAGGCCTTTAAAGGGAGGAAACAAATGGATAGAAAGCTTGAGGGGTGGGTTGCTGAGCCTGGGACTGACCCGGGTGGGGTCCCCTGGGCGGAGGATTCGGGGATAAGACAGGCCATCTACCCTCAAGTGTTCAACCAGTGCCAGGGCAGGAAACTCTGTTTCCTTTCCTCTCCTCTTTAGAAAGTCTCAGGCCCCCACCAGTGTGTAGCAGGTCATGGGAGACTCAGCTGCATGTCAGGGAGAACGAGAAGGCCAGTGGTGTCTCGCCGTCATTTCTTCTCCCCGGTGACCTCTCCGTGGCTCTGCAGCCACTTGCTGAAGGGGAGTTGAACGTGAGCACACCAGAGCCCTGCACCCCAGTCATGTCCTCCCCAGGGCGGCCCGCTTCTCCTACCAGAGGTTTAGGCCAATTTCGGCCTTAGTAATAACAGAAATATGTGAGCAATTTGGCGCAAGTCTCAGAGAGCCTTGTGGAAGTCGAGGTGCTGGGAAATGGCGCCCAGGAAGAAAGGGGAGACAAGGATAATGTTTTGGCCGCAGAAGGAGCTGTGGGGCGGGATGTAATCTTTTTCGACGTGTGAGAGGTAGTTTCGTATAGGGTGGCGAAGAGCTACTCTTCACATCCCTGAGAGGAGAAGAGGAAACACTGTTTGTTGGCAGGCAGGGGGTTGAAGTTAGGAGGCAGGGAGGGTGGGTGATGGACTCATCCTGGTTTGCCCAGGCGTTTCCTGGTTTTAGCACTGAAAGCCCCTCGTCCCAGCAAATCCCTCTGTCCCCCGCAAACCAGGATGGTTGGTCACCCTAGAACAGTGGTTTTCAGCCAGGGGCAGCTTGGCCCCCAGGGAACGTTTGGCAGTGTCCGTAGGCACTGTTGGTTGTCACTGCCAGGGGAGGGTGCTGTTGGCATCTCGTGAGTCAAGGCCAGAGCACAGGACAGTTCCTCAGTGAGGTATCCTCTGGCCCGAAAGGTCACTAGCGGCGAGGCCAGGGCACCCTGCCTGGGGGTGGGTAAGCGGAACCTGCTCGTCTCTCCTCAAGATGGCCCTGGCCTCTGCTGGCAGAGGCCCCCCCTCAATTTCCTGCAGCTCCATTGTCTGCACTTTGATTGGTTACATGTAGGGTTCTGGGGCTGGGAGACCTTTTCTAGGGAGTCATGGGGTCTGAGGGGACCTTTCCCTCTCTCCAAGCTCAGCGGCCCTTTGCAGCTAAGACGATGCTGAGAGTAAGCCCTGTCAGGCAGCGTGGCGCTGGTGTGGATCGTTTGCCTCTTATTTAAAAATAATAATAATGGAAAAATCGTTAAACAGCCATCCCTTATTGCCTCTCAAAGAGTTTCCAAAAGGAAAAACCTGCCCGCGTCTGCCCCCTTTCAGGCCAGCTCTTCCCGCGGAGACCTGAGCAGGCCGCTGCCGCTGCCTGGCCCCGGGGCCCCTGAGGGTGCCAGTCCCAGGGCCAGCGTTTGTCCACAGAAGCTCATCTCCCAAAGAGACTTCACACATGGAGCAGACGAGGTAGCTGAAACCTATTCTGGCTTGTGGAGTTTACAGAAATCTGGGTTCTGAGCGGCCTGATGTTGTTTACAGCTGATTACATTTGCACGGCGTACCTGAAATGTAGTCACGCGAGTATAGCAGACATTTTCTTTTTCACCTGTGTTTAGTGCCTGTTTAGTTTACTACCTGGCTGCAGTTTACTTGGCGCCCTCTGGCCCTGACCACATGCATAGTGTGGCCAACTGGGTCATTGTTTCTGCTGGCCTGGGATGGGGCCTCAGACGATGGCCAAGATGGTGGTGCAGTGGTCCACTCTGCCCCAGGTGGCTGGCCAGGGTAGGAGGGTGTGCTGGGCCTCGGGCTGCCCCTGTGTGTGTCGAGCCCAGCTTTTGAGTCTGGACTTGGGATCAAGACAGCTGATGAGCACAGATGGGGAGAAAGGGCACACGGGTCTGTAGGCAAGGCCCTGCCTGCTGCGCCAAGGGGACTCTGTGGGGAGCAGTGCTGGCTTCGAACACAAAGGCCACTGCTCCACGGAGTAGTAGTCCTCAGGGTATGGCTGGCCCGAGAGAGACGGCCAAGTGGGAGGCCCCTGCCCCGAGAATGGGCCAGATTTCTCTCACTTATTTATGGTATCGTGGTTTATGAAGTGGGCCCAGCACACACATCTCTGGGCATAGTTTCAAATAGATGCATTTCTTTTAAATTAAACAACGCGCGCGTGCACACACATGGTCTGTTCAAGCCGTGCTGCTGCCCAGGAGTGTTCCTGGCCACGTGGGACAGTAACTGAGGATGATGGTCTGAAGCCACCATCTAATATTAGATTTTGTAGCTCAGAGATTCATTAATATAATTACTCAGATGCCAGCCTGGCTTGGCAGGGCCCCTTGAATTGTGTTCCTCTCCAGCAAAGCCCTCTGGCTGCGCGGATGCCCTGTGAGCAGAGCCCGCTCCCCGGTTTGTGGACGGTGGACAGAGGTATGTGTCAGCCTCCTCAGCGCACCCTTCCTAGGAGAGGCTGGGTGTTCCCACAGTGGCAAGTCGTGCCTTTATGTGCCTTGTCACGAGACAGGCACCTCTGGAGAGTCTGCAACAGAAGTGAGCAGTCAGCTGGGTGAGGAACCGTTTGAACACAAATTGGACCCAGCTCAGCTGGGGGCCAGGTAATTTTGCTCCCCTGTGACACTTTGCACTTAATTTTTTAGGTTTCTCTTGCTAGGCTGGAATCTTGGAACTGGGACTATGTTTTATCTGCCTTTGCATCTGTCTGTCACCCAGCATATAGTTTTATACAACCCCATAAACCCATTTTGAATATTACCTTCAGATGAGAAGCAGCTGATGGCCATCCTTGAGACGATGCAAAGGCATGAAATGGCATAAAAATCAGAAACGGGGCTGATGAAGGCAGGGAGTGAAGGCAGGGGAGAGCGACTGGCGTGCTTTCTGAGTGGGCATCACAAGGGGAGAATCTTGACAGATGAGGAGTGGTGGAAGCTTCTGGTAGGCTGGAAGGAATGTGGCGGGCAAGTGAGAAGCTGTAGGTTAACGAGTTGAAAGGGACTTGGTTTCTCGAAATGTTTTTTTCCGTTTATGGGAATGAGGTGTCATGAAAATGGTGAAAGAGCAACCCTCTTCCTGGCCCCTCCACCCCCAGCCCCTTGTTAGAGGAGCCGCTGCTGGGTGGGCCAGAGGCCCTGGCTCAGCCCACCCCACCCTCACCCAGGCCTTTCCTCTTTCTCCTTGGCTGGCCCTGCTAGACAGAAGCACAGGCTCCTGAGCCCACGTCCTCTACAGACGCAGCAGCCTGCGAGGCCGCCCAGCTCACCTGTGATGGGATCTCCTTCATGCCGGATCCTCCCCGCCTAGCTGGCCTGGGGGATGCCCTGCGGCACAGTTGGCAGAGAAGAGCCCCACGCCTTCGGGGTTGTTTGCCTTTTGCTCGAAGGCTCCCTGTCCACTTTCTCCAGAAGCCCTGGCCTCCAGGCCCCTTGTGTGGAGCCCACGCAGACACAGACACATGGCTGGCTCTTCCTGCCCTCTCTCTCCTCCTGGGGACCCCTCTGGGCCTGGCCTCCCAGGTTGAAGATGGCTGCCGTCCCCCAGCTGGTACATATGCTCCCTGCTCTAGTGGCTGGATTCGGTTCTTAACAATGAATTATTAAAGGACTGTGAACAGTGCGTTTCTCACACACTCGCACTCACAGCTGCTTCTCTGAGCCGACCCCAAAACCGATTCTGCCTCTGCTGCCCCTTCACTTGTCTCAGACCTTAGAACTGGTCTCATCGGTTTTCGAATGAATTCCCAGCTCTCCCCTCACCACCTTAAGATTCTCCTGCCAGCTACTTCCTCCCTGGTCTTGAACCTCTTTCCTTGGGCCCGTCCTTGACTTTCTCTGAGACCCACTTTCCCCTCCAAGTCCCCCTGATCCAGTGGAGGGGAGGCCCCAGTGCCCAGACTTGGGTGTGTGATGTGCTGCAGTGTGACAGTGGTTTGAGGGTGTCACCCTCCTTCCTGCTCTGTGTTGTTTGGCCTGGAGTCCACTTGAGCGTGGAAGTTCTGGAGGCCGAGGCCTGCCTGGCTCAGGTGAGTGCGCTGGACCCGCGGGGCTGTGGTTTGCCATCGCCTCATTATGTTCTACGATTTGGGGAGAGAGTCACATATGTATAGTCTCCTATCCATCCACTATTTTTAAAAAGTTAGTTTTTGGATTATAAGACTAGTACAGATTCATCATAAAAATACCAAATAAGCACAAAGTCTAGAGGGGTAAATAAAAATCATCAAAATTCTATCACTTAAATAACCACTATTCACCTTTTGTTGCATTTTTTTTTTTTTTGAGGAAGATGGGCCCTGAGCTAACATCTGTTGCCAATCTTCTTCTTTTTCGTTTTTCTCCCCAAAGCCCCAGTACCTAGTTGTATATCCTAGTTGTAGGTCCTTCTAGTTCTTCTATGTGGAACGCTGCCTCAGCACAGCTTGATGAGCAGTGAGTAGGTCTGCGCCCAGGATCCAAACCGGCGAATGCCGGGCCGCTGAAGCCGAGCACACGAGCTTAACTATGCCACTGGCCAGCCCCTTTTGTTGCTTTTTTTTTTTTTTTTTTGTGAGGAAGATCAGCCCTGAGCTAACATCCGATGCCTCTCCTCCTCTTTTTTTGCCGAGGAAGACTGGCCCTGGGCTAACATCTTTGCCCCTTTTCCTCTATTGTATATGGGATGCCGCCACAGCATGGCGTGACAAGCAGTGCATCGGTGCATGCCAGGGATCTGAACTGGAGAACCCCGGGTCACTGAAGCGGAGCGTGCGCACTTAACTGCTTGAGCCACCGGGCCAGCCCCTTTTGTTGCATTTTTTATACCTACTCATGCACATATTTTATTTTTTAATAATTGGAGTTTATTTTATTTATTTATTTATTTTTGTGAGGAGGATCAGCCCTGAGCTAACATCCGTGCTAATCCTCCTCTTTTTGCTGAGGAAGACTGGCTCTGAGCTAACATCTATTGCCAATCCTCCTCCTTTTTTTTTTTGTCCCCAAAGCCCCAGTAGATAGTTGTATGTCATAGCTGCACATCCTTCTAGTTGCTGTATGTGGGACGCGGCCTCAGCATGGCCGGAGAAGCGGTGCGTCAGTGCGTGCCCGGGATCTGAACCGGGGCCGCCAGTAGCGGGAGTACGTGCACTTAACCGCTGAGCCACGGGGCTGGCCCTGGAGTTTATAATATAAACACTTCGGGGTGCTGCTTTTAAAATTTAACACCATTGTGTATTCTACCACATCACAGTTTTTCAAAAATTAATTTTTGGTGGTTTAGCATCTTTCCTTATTGCTGCATTGCCCCTAATTCTTGACATTTTTAATGACTTCTATTCCCTTTTCATTTTGGAAATGAGAAATTATCTTTTATTATAAATGTAATAGATGCTTATTTTAAAAAAATACAACCATGCTTTTTAAATGGCTGCATGAGACTTCAGCTGCCAGGGTTGATGTAATCCCTCATCTGTGGAGGCCTTTAAGTTGTGAATTCTGCTGGGATGGACATCCTGGTGCATTAAGCTTTGTAGCTCTGTTTATGAACTTCAGAGAAGGCTTCCTAGCAGTTGAATTACCAGGCAAAGGGTATATAGACTCTGCTGAAGACTCTTTGTATGAGTTGTTAAATTGCTGTCTGGAAACTTGATGTCTGCAGATGGCACCTGAGGGTCCCTCTCACCACGTCCCCAGCTGTACCCTGTTCATGCTACCCAGAGCCCCAGAAAGACACTACCATTATTCACGCACGTCACGCACATGTCGGGCAGGTACCACATCAGGGTGCACTTTTTATGAGCCCACACTCCCCTCCTGTCTTAGGTGGATGTCCGTTGCATTGGGTCACATGTCCGCTGTAAGAGCTAGTCTTGGATGTCACCCCACACACTCACACCCTCCAACCCTTGTTTTATGTAAATCTGAGGTCCCCCCTCCCAGGCCCCTCTCTGTTAGCACTGCTAGAAGGGGAGGGGTCCTTGCTTCCCCCCCGCACCCCCCAGCAGTGTTGGTTCCCTCGGGCCAGGAGCTGGTGTGGGTGTCTGGGGACTGCCTGGCAGTGAGCAGGTGCTAGCCATGGCATCTTAATGGCAGCAGTGCCCCCGCGCCACTGCTGAGGTGCAAGCCCATGGTGGCTGCCGGCACGTGCTCCAAGAGTTCCTAAGGAAGCAGCTGTTGTCGACCCCTGAGGCTGGCCCGCCATCTGCCGCCAGACCCTGGGCCTGCCTGGAGAGGCGCGTGTCCTCCTATGACTGGAGGGGAGGCTAAGGGAGGGCGAGCCCTTCTCTCCAGGCTTCGAACTCTGTCTACACACACACACACACACACACACACCACGCCCCAGAGACAGCGTCCCCCAGGGCCCCTTGTGCTCTTCCCCAGGGCCAGGGCCGTGTCCTCCCCGGGCCCCTAGGCGTGCGTGTTTGAGCACGTGCCCATTGGACTCAGTCCCCACTAGTTCCTGCCGTGTGCTCTCGCATCTGCATGTGCATACACGTGTGTTCATCCACCTTGAACCTGGGCCTTAGGTCACTTTCGACATCTCTTTGGCCTATCAGGGCTGCAGTGTCTCAGGGCTCTGGCTCCCTTGTCCCCCACCCCTGCTACTCAGTGCTGCATCTCGCCCAGAACTTGACTGTCCCCAGGCGCTGTGAGGTAGGAGCCGCCCATGGCCCGTGAGGCCAGTGGGAGGCCTGTGAGATGCAGCGGTGGAGGGCGTTGTGCAGGACCGGGAGAGGCAGCTTTCTTCCTGCCTCTTCTTGTGGTGGCAGTGCTGGGCGTCCAGTGCCTAGAGGGCCCGTGGCCGGACCGTTGTGGGTGGGACGCTTGTATATGGAGCTTGGTCCGTTCTTTTCCTCTACAGGTGTTCAGTCCGTGTTACCCTCCGAGTGTCAGGAGGTGGGTGTCTGTGTACGTTGGGTGTGTGTGTAAATGTCAGTTCGAATCACACCCTGAGAACGTAAGAGGAGACTTGAGGGTCATGAGGTTCAAACCCTTGTTGCTCCTACAAGGACACAGAAGCCCAGAGAGAGTGCAGTGACCTGCCCTTGGTCACCAAGTGAGTACCCAGGTCTCTCAGGGGTGCAGCCGGCCGGACTTCAGGCCCTGAGCCCCTTCGGCCTGGAGCGAGTGTTCGAGTCAGCCCTCTGCACACTTGCTGCGAAGTGCCGGGCCCTTCCTGCCTGCTTGGCAGCTGAGCAGCTCCTTTCTGGGGCTCTCTGTGAACCTGCCTCGCTATTAATCTACCTGTTAGTAAAAGAGATTACAGTTGCCGTAATTACAGGGCGCTGCAGCTCCACCGTCAGGAGCCGGGCTGAGTGAGCAGGAGGGTTGGGGGAGCCCAGCCCCACAGGAAGCTATTAAAAGCCCTGGGTTTTGATATGGTGTGGGGACAACAGCCCTTCCCAAGGGCTGGGCAGGCCCTAGGGGCAGGCCCGGGTCCCACCATGGGCTCTGCCATGATGTAAGAGGTCAGCAGGGCTGTGGATGGGGAGGCCCCTGGGCACCTTGCCCTCACAGGCCCCATGCTGAAGAGATGGGCCTTCGCAGGCACGGAATGAGGAGACATGGGGGCACTTGCCAGGGTAGGACAGTGGCTCTCTTCTGAGGGGGCTTTGCAGCCACCAGCCCCTGTTGATTTGTGGGGACAAACAGAGTGCCTGGTCTGTGCCGGCATGAGCCCAGAGCTGTGTGTGATGTGCTCCTAGGAGAAGAGGACCTGGTGATCATATTGCATCGGGCTTCTTGGTGGGGCGATTCTTCCTCCAGGGGACTTCTGGCGATGTCTGGAGACATTTTTGGTTGTCACTGCTGAGGGGGGGTCACTACTGGCATCTAGTGGGCTAAGGCCAGGGAGGCTGCCAACTGTCCTACGACGAACGGAACAGCCCCCCACAGCAGAGAATGATCCTGCCCCAGTGTCAGGGTGTCACATGGGGAACCCTGACTGTAGCACTCTGTGACTGTGGTGATGACAAGTCAGGCCAGAGGAGGGTCCCGAGGACTCCCCGGTGCTGCATCCAGAGACCTCAGCCCAGGGGGCTTGGCATGTCTATCGCCAGGGATGTTGGAGAATGCAGGCGCTCTAGGCTGACAACCCCAGTGTGTTGACCCTGTGGTGGGTATCTGAGAACTGCAGGCCATGGACACTCCTGTCCATTCCCTCTTTCTTCTGGCAGGCCCTTCTGGCAGCAAGGACCCAGATTGGGGCACTTGCCCCTGCCCCACCTGCCCATGTCCTCACTGCCCACCCACTGAGGCACGGGGAGTGAGGGGCTCAGGCCCTCTCCCTTGGCTCAGGCCTCGTAACTGCTCTGGGTGGGAGGAGTCGGGAGGAGGGTGTGCAGAGGTGGGAAGGGCTTGCACCCTCCTGTTCCCATCCTGCAAGGACGCCGGCCACACTCTGGCTTCTCCAGAAGGCACATCGGGCCGGGCTTCCGCTTTGGGGCATGGAGCAGAGCAGGGCGGAGGCCTCACCAGTAAACCTGAGTTGGCTCTTTGCTGGATGCGCACAGGAAGTCTTCCTCCACCATTCATTCCTGCCCACAAAACGGGCACCACTGTGTGCAGGGCACGGCTGCCCCTTTTCCACTTTTGTTTCCAACTTTGGCCTCTCCAGGGTGCTGCTGGAGAGAGAGGACAGGATGGTCAATGAGGAGCTGCAGTGGGGAGCAGCCTGTGGGGCTGGGCGAGGCAGGCGCGGGCGCTCCGTCCTGGATCTTAGGGTCTGTGCGCTGCTTTCGAGCAGAGCAGGCCGAGCAGGCCTGTGCAGGGTGGCTTCTGATGCCCTCCCAGCCCTCAGGCCGCTGTATCTGTTTTCCGCAGACAAAGCACTGAGGTTTTTGGCTGTTGTGAATTCCGTGTTTCACACCAAGTCTCTAATGGTGGAGTCGCTTTGCTTTTTCCCCTCTTTTTCTGCCTTGACAGCTCCAACCTTATAATTTTACCTTCTCCCGCTTAGCAAGCTCCTTTTCTTCCCTCTCCCCTTCCTGGGGTTTTTGCTGCTCATCGCTGGGAACCCCCTTCAGGAGGAATTGCTCCTGACAAGAGGGGAGGAGCTTCCTGTCAAACATTGGGAGTTGATGTTTTGTTTGGTAAAATGTCTGTAAATAGGCTGCGAGGCGGTGATTCTACACGGATCCCTGTGCATGCGAGTGCCTTTTTGTGTCTGTGCACGTCTCCGCACGGGAATGTCAGGAGCGGAGAGAGAGGGAGGAGGAGAAGGATGGAAGAGAGAGGAAAGAGATGGCTTTTGGGGGCCCTGGGACAGTTCTCTTCCTTCTAGGACGTTGTTTTGGCCTGAATCACAGGTCCCGATCAGGAGAGGGCCCAAGGCACAGACCCTGTAAGGGCCGAGCAGAACATCAGAAGAGAAGCCACTGTGTGTGCCAGTGGCTCTGGGCTGGCTGTTCAGAGGGCTGGAGCAGGCCAGTGGGCCTATCCTCCCCACTCAGGCTCCCAGTCTAGAACCTGGCCTTGAAGTCCAAGTGTCCAGGACTCAGAGGCTCTGAAAGGCAGGTCATGGAGGGACTGTTCCTCCTGCCCAGCATTGACCGATGGCCCTCGGCTCTCGGGAGCATTGTCGGTCTTCCGCTTCTGAATGGGAGCCTGTTTTTCCCTGGACACAGGCTGTCTCTTAGGTAGTATGGTCTGCAGGGCCACTCCCTGTTCTTTTTTTTTTTTTCCAAGTGAGACTTCTTGTTGCCTTAGACTGGCCCCCTTTTAAGCTGCAGGTGGCTTACCTATCCCAGGATTGGACTTACAGCAAACTCACTAAAAAGCCTGGTGTACTTGACTTTATAAACTTGGCCACATCCGTTTTCCCGCCATCAGCCTTCCAGACCGCAGCATGATCTGCCTTTCAGCTGCTCCTCAGCCGACACCCTCCCCGAATCCATTTTGAGTTGTTCTTCCACGGCCCCGTCAGAAAATGTCGGCTCCGACTGCACCATGCTCACGAACAAAGGTGCAGAACGATTCTGGCTGCTTCGTCCAGGAAATAAATTCCTCTCCGGTGCCAGAAACCATTGAGTGGTGCCATGTGTTGAGCTCCGGGCCCAGCACCGTGGGCAGGGCTGTTGCTCTGGGCCAGGAGGGTGGAAGCGTTGCATCAGGAGGATTGGGGACGAGAGCCTTGCTTCCCACACACCCCACGTGCCTTGGTCAGGGACCGGAGAACTTGCCACTTGGCTTTTTCTCCCAGGCCTGTCTTTCCATCTGCAGTTGTCTGTGGTCTAGTTGGTCCCCGGACCCATGGAAGACAGGCTCCTCTCTCTGCCCCAAGGTGTCCCAGCCTCTTGCTTTCCATGCGCCTTGCCCAGCTCCTCTTGTTCCATCTGCCCTGTTACGGTTGGTTTCCCCCAGGTCTGCCCACTCTTCTCTTCTGCGCTCTCACCTGTAATTGGTGATGCTACTTGTCAGTGTCACTGGGCCCCATCTCACTGAAGCCCACAACAGTCTGATGAACTAGGCACTGATAGAATCCTCCAGTTATGTCTGGAAGCCTGGAAGGTGGACAGAAGAACCTTTCGGAGGCCATGCAGTAGGGAGCAGCAGCCAGGGCCTGTCCCCTGCGAGCACATCTGCCCGTCACTGCTGATCTCCCTGGCTTATCTCAGGTCTGATTTCTCCAGACTCTTCTTTCCAGCTCCTGGGCCGACATCCAGTTCATACTCCACTCTGTGTCCATCAGTGACCTCAGCCCACTCCTGGCTCCCTTCTTCTCTTTCCGTTCCATGCCTTGTCTCGGATGGGGTTGTCACCCGCTACCCAAGCTCATGACCCTCACAACCAAACGAATGTGGCCCTGTGGTGGCTCCAGAGCATCCCTGCCCCTTCACCACCACTGTCATGTTCTAAGTGCAGCTGCTTCTCCTCAATTCCAGATTTGTTTTCTATTGGGATATAATTCACATAATAAAGTTCATTACTTTAAAGTGTACAATTCAGTGCATTCACCATGTTGTGCAACCGTTATCACTATCTAATTCCAGAACAGTCTGTCACCCCACAAAAAAACCCATACCTATTAGCAGTTTGTCCCAATTCTTCCTGCCTTCCAGCTCCTGCCAACCACTAATCTGATCTGTCTCTATGGATTTGCCTGTTCTGGACATTTCATGTCAATGGGGTGACACACTATGTGGCCTTTTGTGACTGGTGTCTTTCACTGAGCATAATGTTTTCAATGGTCATCCACGTTGTAGTGTGTGTCAGAGCTTCCTTCCTTTTTATGGCTGAATAATATTCCACTGTATGGAAGGACCACATTTGGTTTATCTATTCTTCTGTTGATGGACATTTGGGTGGTTTCTGCTTTTTGGCCATTGTGAATAGTGCTGCTATGCACCTTTGTGTACAGGTATTTATGTGGACATATGTTTTTGATTCTCTTGAATCCTCGGAGGGGAACTGCTGTCTCCTGGAGTTTTGTAACCGCCTTCAAATGGGTAGCTGGTTCCATCATCTCCCAGAGATGCCATCCCCTTAGGTGGGCAGGCAGGGTCCCTCACAGTCGGGCCTCTGCTGACCATTCCAGCGTCATCTCTCACACTCCCCAGGGCACTGTGTATCCCAGCACACGGAGCTCTGCAGGCCCTGTGCTGCCCTGCACTTCTCACTTATGTTCACGTTTCTCTCCGTCTACCTTTCTCTTTCCCCTTTTGTCTGAACGCCTCTGTGTTTCACACTCAACCCAGCTGTTACCCTTCTTGGTGCAGCCTGTCCCACCTCATTTCTCACCCCCAGAGCCCATCCCTCCTTCTCTGAAGGGCCCTGCATTTTGTCCATCATGCACCCAGCTCCCAGCTCCGGGAGAGTTGCCCAGGGCAGCTCTCTGGTTCTGTATTTGTGGGTCTCTAGTAGGTAGTAGGTGCTTTACAAACATGTCGAGTTAGCATTAAGGCACCTTATGAGCTTTTCCTGCATGTTACAGATCTGTGCGTGACAGCCCCGTGCCCCTGCATATGTACAAGTGGACACGCGCAGTGTGCCTCCCATCACCCTCTGGGCCCCGGTGTGGGTGTCCTCATGTTTGCTTCTCCATGGCCCCATGGGAGCAGTTTAGGAGGTGTACAGGACAGGACTCCAGGAGTCCAGAGGCAATTCTGAGGGAACCCAACCGCTTTTAACCTGAATTGGTGAAGAGCAGATGACACGGCCCCGGTTTCATGCTGTGTTGCTTTGCTCCTCCTCTAAGCACAGAGGGCTGGTCCCCTCCTCCCAGCCAGACCAGCCCCTCTGGACGTGGCCTCAGAGCGGCCTCCAGGGCCCAGTGTTGTTGGCCGTGAGCGTAGGCTGGCCTCGAGCGCGCCACGCACCTCCAGGACCTTTCCAAGGCCAGGGACAGGGCGAGCAGAGGAGCCGGGGAGCAGCTGCCTGGGCCTGGGGGGTGCTGTGCCTTGGATCCCGGATCCCATCACAGAGGGTGGGGCTGAGGCCCTCCCACCAAGAGTTGGGGCTGCTGCCTGCCCCCCACACACGCTCAGGCTCCCGTGGGTGCAGCACCACCCCAGCCGCCCCCCTGCAGGCCTAGGGAGGAGCAGGGTACGGGGGATGGAGAGAGAAGGGAGGGGAAGGCTGTCTGCACTAGACCACTGACCGGTGAGGCCACCCTTCACCTCTTGTTCTCCCCTCCCGCCGGGTCCTCCCGCGCCTTCGCTAGCTGTGGGTCCGGCTCTGGTCAGCCAGTGATGCATCTCTCCAGACCAGTGAGCCTGATTTTCTCCAAGCTCAGGCAGGTTTCCCCTCCTGGCGACCCGCCGCCTTTCTCTACGCAGCCTGGCCCTCCTCCTCCTCCCTCCTCAGCCCTCTCCTCTCCCTGGGCCTCTTCCCCACGTGGCTCATTACAACTCCAGTTGTTCAGGTCTTGACCTCAAGAGCCTTCCCTATTGACCCCTGACCAGCGATACTAATCTGTGTCAACAGGCCCCAGGGGTTAAAGAAACACAACCTCGCTGCCGCCTTAGCAGGTGCCTGAGGGGCGGGGGAGGCTCCTCCAGCCCGGCGGTGGCTGGAAGGAGCAAGGAGCTTCCCAAGCTGCCCCCTCCCCACAGCGCCCGCCCCCCGCCCTGCCCTCCGCTCCCCCTTTCCTTTCCGGCTTGGCTCTCTAGGATTCTCTTCTTCTTCTGCGGACCTCCTCCTGTCCACTGCCCCTCCTCTCCGCCACCTCTTCCCTCTGTCTTTCCTTTGCTCTCCACTCTGCCTGGAGGATTTGGGACCAGATGCCCCCTTGCGTCCCAGCGGTGCTGCCCTTGTACCCGCCCATTTGCATGCCCTCCCTCTCCTTTTCTCTCCTCCTCCCCTCCCGTTTCAGTTCCAGTCAGAATCCTCCCCTCGGCCAGTGCTTCTCACACTGGTGCCTGTGTCAGGGTCCCCTGGAGGGCTTGTTACAACACAGGTCCCTGGGCCTGCCCCAGAGGGCATCTGCATTTCCAACTAGTTTCCAGGTGCTGCTGGTCCTCTAGGCTGCCCCCCAGCCTCTGCCAGCTTCCCCTGCAATCTGCAACTTTGTCCCCAGGGGTGGGGCCATCCTTGGGAGGCTGAGCTGGCCACCTGGGTGGAGAGCTCAGATGGGAGCCAATCCTAGTGGGGCATGAACCCCCCTGGTGGTCTCTGTATTTTGAGAGCACAGGGGTGGTGACAACGCAGGGGCTGCCAGGCAGGGTTGTTGGAGTCACGCAAGAGAGCATCCTGCCTCCCCTGGCCCTGACTCTGCTGGGGGCCATGTCAGGGTGAGGAGGGCACCCTCCTGACTTAGACAAGACGATCCGGGTGCTTTCAGAGAAACAGTCGTGTGTCACACATGTCCCTTTTCTTGGGATGAACCTAGAGTTCTGCTTATAACATGCCCTTAACTCTACCCATTGAGTGAACAGGAGGCTGTCTCAGCCCAGCCTGGCTGCTCTGCTGCTGGGGACAGCCCCCGGCCCCATTCACACACACACTCACACACTCACACACTCACACACACACACACACACACACACACACACACACACACTAGAGGAGGAAGAATGCCGGGCACAGGGATGTGGATCACTTTCCCTGCCCTGCCTGGCCCCTGGCACCTAGGAGTCTGTGTATTCCCATGTTGCCCTCACCCTGTGCACAGGGAGATGGAAACCCAGAGAGAAACCCCACAGGCCCAGAGTCACCTGCCGCCTTCTCCGTCCCCACTCAGAGCTGCTATTACTGCCTCTGGTTGCCCATCCTAAGATGTTCTCTCCTTCTGTGAGGGCCACAGCCACAGGCTGCCCCTCACTGGGTGTACACTTGTCTGGCAGCGGCCTGGGGAAGGTGCTGAGCAGAGCACTGGGTGGGACTCCAGCAGGGAGGGGCCACCCACCACAGGCCTGTAGTGTTTGGGTGGGCTCGACAGCGTTTGCTGGCTGTGGAGATGCTGGTAGGCCCAGGAAACCCCGCTGGGGGTCAGGCTGGCTGGCGGGCACCCCTGGGTGCTCCCTGCCTTCCCCGCATGCTTTGCTTCTCTTCTGACTTTCTGCTCTGTCCTCCACTCCCCCAGACCCCTCCTTTCCTTCTTCCTCTTGGCTGTGGCTCCCTGGTAAGGCTAGGGAGCAATAGACAAACTCTTCAAAAAAATTTTTTTAAGTTTCCCAAACTTTTCCAGATGCCAAGAAGGGGCCAGAGAAACCCTGCAACTGCAGAGCGGGGAGGGGGAGGGAGCATGTTCCAAGGCCTTCCCCCTTCCCCCAGGTGGAAAGGAGAACTGCTTGGGGAGCATGGTGACTCGGTACCTCAGACAGCCCACCTGGAGGTCAGAGAGCCCCTTTGCCATCCCATCCTCACCCCGAAAACCCCAGCCAGGGTGGAGAGGCCGAGTCAGAGGAGAATGTCAGCGGGGCTCCTAGGAACTCAGAGTCACATTGCAAGGGAAGTGACATCTGGGATTCAGAAGGTGAATTTGGGACAGCGCACCACCCCCCCCCCCAAGCCGAGGGAGGTCAGGAGCTGAGAAAGGGGGGACCCTGGCCCCAAAGGCTCCCTCCCCTAGAGTCTGGGGCCTGATATGAGAGCCCCCCACTGCTGGGGAAGGAGTGGGGGGACAGTGCAGGCACCACTGCCCTCCCCTAGTCAGACCCCCAAGGGGCGCTGCCCCCACCTCTGCTGTTCTGTCTATCCACTCCCTGGACACCTCCTAAAACAAAGCCCGCTTTGTGGTCCTGGCCCACTGGCCCGCTGCCAGCTGCATTCTTTGCGTGTTTCCTGAGCGCAGATCCCTCAGCTCCTCCCCCACCGGCCCAGCTCCTTGGGGCTCAGAGCAGTCCCCTCTCTGCTGCCCTGCCCAGGGTCCTCCCACAGCTCCATCCCTCCTGTCAAGGAGCTGGGCCAGAGGGAGAGCCCTAGGAGCTTGGCTGGTGGGCCTGCTCCGCAGTCAGGGGCAAGAGGAGATTCCATCCATTCAGGCTCTGGCTGAGCCTCCATGTACTCTGCACAAATGGGGAAAATAGCGGCCACCCCATGGGGCTGTCAGGTAGATTAACGGTCTCCCAAACACCCAGCTCTGGCCTGCCACCCAGCGGAGGTACCGTGCAACTTGAGCTCTCCTCCTGCACTGCACCCTGGGAGGGCTGGGGGCTGGGGGGCTGGGGGTGACCTCGTGGATGGCTGAGGAGCTCAGAGTCTCCAGAGCCTTGAGTGGGACATTTTCCTGCAGTCCTGTGGGGACCCAGAGCCTAAGGCCTCCTCCTGGGAGCACTGAGGCCAGCACCCCAGGGAGTCCTTCCTCTCCTAAGGGATGGAGCTGGGTCCTTAGCAGGTGACCGGCCAATCCCAGACCTGGTCCCACTCCCTGTGCCCCTTGCCCTTCCTGGCACCCATCTTGATCTGTAACAGCAGTGGGGTGCCATCTTTGGGTTAGACTTGGGGCAGGGGGTTAGAGCCCTGAAAGTAGAGGGGCCTGAGGAGGGTGAGGGCAGGGAGCCCCAGGGAGGGACAGCCTGGCTTTTGGAGTAGAACACTTTGGAAAGTCGGCAGATACACGCCCCGTCCCCTCCAGTCACCAGTCACTCATGGTCACACACGGTCCTAATGAAGTCCTAGATTCTAGATTGCTGCTCTGGGGTTTTCCACCCCCCCCCTCGTTAAAAAATGTTCATAATTTGGAAAGAAAAGGAGCTTTTTACAAGCTGGCGGCTCTAGGGAACTTTCCGTCGGTTCTTTCTGGCCTCGTGATGGGTGGGGCCCACTTTTCCCTTCCCTCTCTCTCCTGCTTTCCTAATAATCCCCCCACCTCAGCCCAGCCAAACACACACACCCTTTAGGAGACCTCCAGCCGGTTGTCACCCCAAGAAAGCTGAAGGAAGGCCACAGACCTGTGTCCTCCTGGGCCCCAGTCAAGCCCTGGCACAACCTCCCCCCTTTCCTTGCTCTCTGCCCTGAGAGGTCGCCATCACAGGCCTAGAGTCCTCAGATAGCAGCGTTTCCCGGAATCGGTGCCCAGACCAGGCATGGTAGCCAGCCTGTCCTCCCCTGAGGGCTTGCCTCACTCTCCTGCTGAGTGAGGGTCCCCTGAGTCCTGCTGGAGTCGGGGGGCCTGCCGGGGAGGGAGCGGGAGGTGCTGAGCTCACCGCCTCGGCATCTCCCTCCCCCGCCTCTGGTGCGAGGGCCGGCCGCACTCTCGCCAGCGCCTCGCTCCCTAATAGCTTTTTAAGTCCAACCACATGTGTCTGCGGAGTGCGGAGCCGCCCCTCACAGGGCCTCGGCTCTCCCCTCCCTCGCCCGAGACCACCCTCCACTCGGAGCAGCCTCAGGGCTGGGGGAGGGGGTCTGTCTTCCGAGAGCCCATCTGCTCGCCTGGGCCCAGCTGAGCAAGAAGGGGATGGGCTGCTGGGCCGGCTGAGCGCTCGGAGGCTCTCTTGGGAGTGCTGTGTGAGGCCAGCCCTCAGGCTCCTCTTTCTGTCCTGGGCTCTGGGATTCTCTCTCCCTGTGGCAGGCGAGGAGGGGCGGCTGTCTGGGTGCGGGTGGCTAGTTGCTGGGTGAGGAGCCCTGACCTCGCCATGGGCCTCCCCAGCTGGGCCGTCGTGCCAGCAGCTGTCTCCTGCCACAGCCTCCACTGTGGTGACCCCGCGATCGCCCCTCCAACGGGTACACGTGTGGTTCCCTGTGCGTGTGAGTGGTCTGTGGGGAGGCCTGTGGGGTGTGGTTTCGCAGGAGGGGAGTAAGGGCTAAGAACCAAGGGGCCGGCAGGCCTGGGGTCCTAATGAGAAAATTGCTTCCAGCCAAGGAGCCCTGCTCTGCGGCTGAAATTGCATCCAGCCCAGCCAACTCCGCTGCCGCAGTGCCCGCCCTTCGGGAGGAGGTGGGGGAGCAGCCTGGGCCGGGGGAGGAGCGGGGCTTGCACAC
The DNA here is from genome assembly GCF_057802395.1 of Ceratotherium simum simum. NCBI lineage: Eukaryota > Metazoa > Chordata > Mammalia > Perissodactyla > Rhinocerotidae > Ceratotherium > Ceratotherium simum. Next base: position 2,229,805 of record NC_141938.1, on the reverse strand, counting down.
GACTCAGCCCCCGCCCCCAACACCTTGGAGAGACCCTTCTGCCTCTCCAGGAGGAGGAGACTCGAGTGAGCTCCAGGGCCAGGCTTGGCTCAGGACTGGATGGCTTGATCCTCGGGAGGCAGAGTGGGGAGAGGGGCTGGAGCGATTCCCCTCCTCTCCCTGCCCCTCAGCTCGGCTGAATTCGTGGAGCGCCCACTGCGTGCGGAGGTTCTCGGAGAGGGGGGCCCATTGACAGTCTTCCCAAGGAGCACAGTGTTCCCATGTAGATCCCTTGTGCGAATCCATCTGTTTGTCTGTCTACGTGGAGACATTTGAGGTTCAGCCTCCCCCAGAGACTTGGGGTTTGGCCCCCTTTGCCTGTCCCTCCACTCAGGGGAGCCCAGTGCCTGAACCCCAGGCCAGGGGACCCAGTCAGTGAAAGGCCGGCCTAGCTTTCTTCTTCTTGTTTCTCAGTTGGACCTCTGAGCAGAACAACTTACAGAATTTGTGGGGGCCAGTGCAGAATGCAAACACAGGGCCCCTTGTTCACAAATTAAGACTTTCAAGACAGGAACAGCATAAACCCAGGCCATGAAGCCAGCCCTGCTTCCAAGGAAACCTGGTACCCACTGTCCTGAGGCCACTTGGCTCGGTGAGCTCTGGCCCCAGGGATCCACCGGCCACGGGCCTGCCCCTGCCCTGCCTGAGTGGACCAGAAGGTTCCACCTGCTGGTTGCCTGTGAGGGAGACCTGTCCAACTCCTGTGAAAATCTCTTCCTCACCTGGGGCTTGGGTCTCTGCTGCTGCATCCATCAGAGACTCGGGATCGCCCATTTTCTGGATTTTAGATGTGGTGGTTAGCTGGGAGGGGCAGAGAGAGAATGGGCCACCTGTCAAGTGCTTAGAGATTCTCAGGGCAAGGCTGTCCTTGCCACCCATGGGCGAATCTGACAGTGGAACCGCACCCCCCCAAAGGTGGAACCTGCAGCCCGCTGGGCCCAGCAGGCGTTGGGTCAGCCTGGACCTTCCTGTCCCCCCACCCCTGGGAGGGGACCTCCCCCTGGGGAACTGGCAAGTTGCAGCGGCTGTGCAGAGCAGGGAGCAAAGCAGGAGTGCTTGGAGGGAGAGAAGAAGGCAAGAGGAAGGAAACAACCCCATTGTCATCCCCCAAATTACTGGCTGGGATGGCAGGGGAGGAGGCGGAAAGCCGACATTGTTTACTTAATTAAAAGTAAACAACAATTTGCCGCTGCCAGCCTCCCATTAGCTGTGTGCCGAGCCCTACGAGCTGGGGACTCGGCTTTCGCTCCTGCCGAGCCCAGTTCCTGTTGCCACACCCCCAGCCTTGGCTCCCCAGGGCCCTGTGCCCTTCCCAGGTCCTGCCCTCCTCAGGCTGAGCAGGAGGCACAAGCCAAAACCAGTAGTGTCTCAGGGTCCTGTGGGTCGGGATGAATGTCAAGAAACTATCAGTTGGCAGGCCACCGTGGGGCGAGAGACCCCTGCATGTGCACACTGTTAGGCTTAGTTGTGGTCCAGCAGGGCAGGGCAGGGGGCACCACCTCACCCAGTTAGCTAGATGGTGGGCTCCCTGGGGAAGGGGGCCTCCCTCCCTCTTGCCTTCCCTCCCTCCCCACGAGGCCCCAGTCCACGCTAACCTGGAGGCCTGGGCCTCTCTGCTCCACCTCCCACTTTTTTTCTTTTCCCTTTTAGCAGCTTATAAACATCCTTCTCCCATCTTTTTGGCTGTGCTCCCAGAAGGGGGCTGTTCAGGGCTCCTGGAGGGCAGGGGAGAGAGGCAGGCTCCCTGAGCCTGAGGGAAGAAGGGCTGTTGGAACTGGGTTCCCCCACCTCACCAGGACAGGTGACCCCAGGAACAGCGGGGGGGAGGGGGTGATGGCCTGTGTTGGGGCTGAGCGGGGACACCCCAGCTCCTGCTTCTCTGGGGCCCGCAAGCAAGAGGGGTGGTCGAATGGCGAGAGGGTTGTGCAGGGGCTTCCGCTGGCCTCCAGGGGCGGAGCAGGGCACCTTTCCAGGGGTCTGTCCCCAGGCAAGTTCCCACCTCTCCTGTGGGCTCCCCTGTCAGTAGTGTAGAGCTCAGGCTTCTGTCTGGGCCTGGGCGTGACCTCAGGCTCCAGACTTGAAGTGCTCTGAGCTTTCGCTTCCCCTGACCAAGGGGACCTGACACTTCCCAGCACTGTGCTGCTTTACAAAACCACCACTGAGCTGGAGTCGCTCTCGGCCTCCTCTGGCCAGGTGGGTAAGGTAGGGAGAATCTCTCAGAAAAAAGAATCAGACCCGAGACACTGGGGAAGCCAAGCACACTGGGATTTAAGCCCAGAGGGGGAGAGGTGAGGCGAGGCACTGGGAGTAAAGACACAAGCTGCGCTTTTCATCTGATGCCTCAGAGCAGTGGGTCCCACTAGGGCTGATTCTGCCCTCAGGGGACGTTTGGCAATGGCAGAGACATTTTTGGTTGTCACAGCTGAGGGGGTGTGATGCTGCTGGCATCTAGTGGGTGGAAGCCAGAGATGCTTGCACCCTACAGTGCACAGGACGGCCCCACCACAGAGAATGGTCCATGGGGCGGGGTTGGGAACTCTGGTCTGGTGTTTTGCCCTCCAAGAAGATTTAGGTACCCACTCTCCCCCTGAGCCATCCTGCCCCACCTCTGTCCTCCCCTCCAACATTTGCATCCTCTCATCTTCCTTCTCCACCATCCACATCCACATGTGCGCATGCATGCACACATGTTCACAGCTCCCGGATTCACACACATCAGGATTTTCACATGTACTCGCACACACAGAAAAATCGAGGAAGTCTATCCCGCGTCTAATTGAATTAAAGGACTGGGGTTTGGCAGGACATTGTGTATCTGAGCTGCAGCTTCTTGCAGCCGTTTCAGCGCAGGACAGGATGGTTCCGGCTCCCTGAGATTCCAGCTGCTGCTGCTCCCCTCCCCCTCCCCCACTTGCCAGGCCAGAGGCTCCTCCCCCCCTTCTCTCACCGCCTGGCTTTCCACTCCTGCTGGCAGGAGGCTGGGGCCTCGAGGAGCAGGTACTCCCCAGCCTGAGGACAGGGGACTGTCTGGAGCAGAGTGGCCAGGCCAACCCCTTATTGTAGGTTTTCTGCTGCTCCTGCATGGGGTGGGAGCTGGCAGGTGCCAGGGGTTGGAGGGTGGTTGGAAGCGGGATGCCCTTCTTGGCCATGTGTAAAGCCACCAAGCTCTGAAAGGTCTGGGGCTCTGCGGAGTCTGCATCCCTGAAGGAGTGGTCAGGAGCCCTATGGATGGGGTGCAGGTGCCAGTGGAGGGCACACAGTGCTTGGGGGACTGCATCCCTCAGGTCTCCTCCCCCACCTGAGCCAGGGGGTGGGGGGTGGGGGACCGGGTGTGCTGCACTGCAGAGGGGATACTTTTCAATGTCTCTCCCCTCCCACCCCCTCTTTGGTCTCTGCTATGGCAGGCTCTGAGGGTGTGCATGTTCTCAGTGCCCCTTTGCTACCCTACCCCGGCCCCTCCTTGGGGAGTAGAAGTGAGCTCAGGCCCTGCCTCTCATCTGGGGGTCGTGACCCCAGCCCTCACTTCGAGGTAGCCCTGCACAGCCCAGAGCCCGAGGGCGTTGGAAAGGGCTTGTATCTGGAGTGGGTACAGGAGACACCCCAGGGCCTCACTGTGGGCATGAGAGGCGTGGTCAGCCAGCCTGTGCCTCTTGGGGCGCCATCTCCTAGCACATGCCTCTCTGGCGGTGGCTTTGCCTGGGGGAATCGGCGTGCAGAATCTGCCCCCCGAACCCCACAGTTTAAGAGCAGCCTGAGCAAGCTGCTAATGGCTGGCAGCACTGGCATCCAGGGGGCCCGTTGGAGGAGTAGAGCCCAGCCCAGCCTCACTGGTGTGACCCTTGGTGCTTGGGCAAGGCAGGGGGTAGGGAGCAGTCCTCCCTGACTGCTGGGCTGCTCCACCGGCTGGCAGGAGAACTAGGAGAAGGATTGGGGGGCTGGGGAAGCGTCCAGGTCCAGTCTGGAGCCGTGAGAAGGGATCTGCACTGCCCAGGGTCATGGGGGTGGGGGGGGTGGGCCTCACCTCCGCTAACCTCCCCACCGAACAAAGGGGCCTTTTTGCCCCCGCCTGCCTGCCCGGGAGGGTGTGCCTGCCCGACCGCTGCCGCCACTGCAAGGAGGCGCTGGTAGTTCTTTTTTATTCTTCCCGACTTTTCTCCGTTTCTCTTCTTCTCTTTGGTTCCTGATCTCTGACTTTTAGTGTCCATTTTTCACTTTTTGAGAGGAGTGGGGAAAAAAAAGGAAATCTTCCTCCTCAAGCTTTTATCAAGCTCAGAGGCAGGTCTGTGCTGCCAAAGCGGGGGGGCGTCTTGGGCGTGTCGGGAACACTCCCGGGGTCACGCGGCCGCAGACTCGCCCACATCCAGGGCAGCCCTGCTCCGGGGGAGGCAGGCAGGGATGCAGAGCTGCGCTGGCGGCTGCGCAGGGTGGGCCCAGGCGCACTGGCTTACCCCACTCCCCAGCCATGCACCTGGTAGCCCCCCACCTCCCGCGTCTCCTTGCTCGCCCGTTTCCCGGCCCCCTTCCATCCGGCCCCCGCACCGCAAGCTGTTCCTAATCAACGAGGACGGGAAGCTAGACCCTCAGTCACATCACGGGATGTGCTTGGCAGCGGCAGCGACGGCAGACGCTGCCTCGGGCAGCACAACCTGGGGTCCGAGTGGCCCGGGCCTGGCCGGGTCCTCCTTCCTGCTCGGGCCTCGTGGGTGTGTAGAGGGAACCCCGGCTCCTGGAGCCCCCGGCGGTGGCGCGCGGGTTCGCCGCCCCCGCCCCCACCCCCGCCGCAGCCCCCGCCGCAGCCGCCGGTGGAGGGCCGCTAGTGTTAACTCGCTGCGCCACCTAGCTACGGCGTCCGGGAGTGCAGCGCGCCGCTCCCTCGGGGCCGCCCAGGGAAGCCCCTTTTGGTCTTTAGGGCGTTGTGAGTGGGGAATTTGGCGCCTGCCAGCCTGGAGGATCTATGACGTTTTGTCCCTTCAGTAGCCTGAACTGTCCCAGCCCTGAGTTTGGGTAGCTGCCCCTACCAGGTGCCAGCCTGTGTACTCTGTGCGGGTCCAGACTTCTGGAAGATGCCCCTCCGCTGCTCCTCAGTATCACAGTGACGCTGAAATATAGGATCCCAGAAGCTGCCCACTTTGCCCTATCATTGCCTTCCTTACATATGCTTGGTGCTTTATAGTGTATAAAACCAGCCCATCTGATTCTCTGTAAAAGTCCCCGCTCATGGTTCACTGTGCCCTCTGAGGTAGGCCTGGGCTGTGCTGCCCAGTGGGGAGAGGAGGCCAGGAGACACGCTGGGTCTGATAGCAGCAGGTCTAGGCTTGGGACCCCAGGCTCCTGGTTCCAGGCCCAGGGCTCCTTCCAGCACCCAGAGCTGTCTCAGCCCCTCGGGAGGCCACCTGCCCACCCACCCCTTCAGCCCACCGTGGGCCCAAGGGCCCTGAGTTGGAGATTTGGAGTTAAAGGCCCAAATTTCTCATGTCTCACTTGGACTGTTCTGGACAGTGGCTGCCTTAAGACCTCCAGGCTGGGGAGAGAAGCAGGCCTTCGAGAGGGCTCCCCTGCCCTTCCCTTCCCAGGGAGGCTCCGGTTCCTTCCCCTGGTGTGTCCATCCTGCCACTGAGCCTAGCTGGGCTTTGCAGGAGGATTAGGGGTACTGGGGCTTCCACGTCAGTTCCTTGAGTGAGTGTCAAGGGTTGGGCCGGCGGGGAAGATGTTCTCTCCTCGGGAGGGAGCAGGTGCCAGCTAGCTGGCGCTTGTGTCCCGTGAATGGTTAGTGCAGCCATGGTTGGAAGATGGACCTAGAAGGGTCTCTTCAGAGTCTTGTTATCCACTCCACCTGCACCTCCAGGTGTGGGGAATACCCTAGGGAGCAAAACACAGGCAGGCTTTGACCCCAAGGGGCTGATGGTCTAGTGGGGCACTCCTGGCGAAGAACCCCCCTCCTGGGAGGCGTGGTGGCCAGGTCCTTGGGGTTCTTGAGCTGTCCAGAGCCAGAGTCTCCCCCGCCCCTAGCCCTGGCCCAGCCGGAGGGCCCCAGTGTGGATGGGATTGGAAAGAAGGGCTGCTCGGTTTGCAGCCTCCAGGTAGAAACTCTCCACTGGGATGTTTGAGGATGGCATGTGTCTGTCCTTGTTGCTCTCCCGTGAGCCCGACTTCATCTCCTCCACAAGGCAAGTCCCCAGTAGACAAGGCTCCGTTAGGGCCGCCAGCCTGGGTGCCAGGTGCTGTCCCTTAGGAGGTTGAGGAAGTTAGAGCATCTGAGGATGAGAGGCAGGTGGCCTCGGCCTGCTCCCACTTCCCTCAGCATTCTCCCAAGGAAAGGGGGCAGCGGGAGGCGGGGGTGGGGGGCAGGACTCTGCTCACAGCCAGAAAGAGAGAGCTCAAGGAGGCTGGGGGCCCTGATGCTCCCCCACCCGCCGTGTCCTCTGGCCCCCTTTTCGTAGGTGAGGAGGCCCGATATGGGGGCCTTCCCTGCCCAGGGCTGAGTGAATTGCCTCTCTGTGGGGACTCACTTCTCCCCCTCTCTGCTCCTGGTCAGTTGTTCCTTCTCTGTGCCTCCTTCTCTTCCTCTGCCTCCCCTCCCTTCCCCAGAACTTTGCGAGGGTGGGAAGGTAGGGGCGCCTTGGCCTGGGGTCTCCCCAGCCCCTCGCCTGCTGAGTGCCCTTCAGACAGATGCTGGCAGCTGGATGCAGCCCAGGCAGTTGTGCTCACAAAGCCACTCCTGAGTATTTTTAGGAAACTTTTCTCCCGCATTCTGTTTTTGTTATTGTTGTTGTTGTTTTAAGGAGTCATTTCCGGGCCGGCCCCGTGGCTTGGTGGTTAAGTGCGCGCGCTCCGATGCTGGCGGCCCGGGTTCGGATCCCGGGCGCGCACCGAGGCACCGCTTCTCCGTTCATCCTGGGGCCGAGTCCCACATACAGCAACTAGAAGGATGTGCAGCTATGACATACAACTATCCACTGGGGCTTTGGGGGGAAAAAAAAAAAAAATAAGGAGTCATTTCCTCCTTTGCTTTCTCTCTCTCCCCTTTTCCCTGCCTTTCTTGGAACCTTCTCCTGCTCTGATTCTTTCTTTCGCAGACTTCTATCTTTGAACTACTTTGCTTTGGCCCTGACTTTCTATCTTGGCCTCCCTCTGTCTCTCTTCGTTTCAGTCTTGTCTTTTTGTGATTCTCTTGCTCTAGGGTTCACTGCCTCCTCCCCTCCTTCCCTTGAAATCCCGCTTGTCCCAGGCATGTCCCTCAAGTGGCCTCCAGAGCCTCTGCCTCCCGCCTGTCATCCCGGGTTGGCATTGGTACCCGGAGGACTCTGCCCCTTTACAGATAATTAGACCAAGGGCGAGTGTATTTGGGGGTGGGGAGGGTGATGACTGGCCCTGGAAGGTGGGGACACTATTAATAGTCCTAAGAGCAGCTGGGGGTGGGGGCGGTTGTCTGGCCAGGCCTGGCCTGGGCAGCTCCAAGGGCCAGAAAGGGCAGCGCTGAAAATAGAGAACGGGCGGGGGTGGGGGCACAGCTCTGCAGGCCCCTCACCTGAATGTGGGCACCCCCTACAGGGCCCCCATCTTTTCTTGGCTTGTGGGGTATGGAGGGCATTCTTCACTGTCAGTGTCTATCCATCAGGTTGGGGAGGGGACAGAAGCTTCAGGGCTGGGGACTGCTTTCCTGGATCCCACCATCACATGACTCCTGGCCCCAGGATCTCTTGGAAATGCTGGCTCCAGCTGCTGGCTGAGTCGTGGCACCAGCCGACACTGCCAGGAGAGGCGCCCGGCCGCCCGCGGGCAGCGCCTGTGCTCCTGGTGTCCTCAGCTCTCTGTGCCTCCAGGGCTGGGTGAGGATGGGCAGGGCCTTGGGCCCAGCACCCTCAGAATCCGGGAGCACGGCATTTTCTCCCCTTCCCTGTTGGCCTTGCCTGTCTCCTGGCCTTCATTTTCCCTGCCTCCCCGCCGTTTCCAGTGTGGTGACCATGCCGAGACCAGTCACTGCGGCCTCTGACAGTGGAGGGTGCACCTGTGGAAGGCGGCCTGGCTCTGCCTTTTATTTCCAGAGATGTACCTGGCCAGGCCCCAAGGGAGCCCCTCGGCTCACTGGCCATGGTGTCTGGGGCGAGATACCAAAAAACTATAATCTAGCGTGTACTTAATGTGTCACCTGTGAGCTCCTGTGGGAGGGGAGCCGAGGGTTCGCCACGGGGTCCCTGCCAAGGCAGCATTTGAGCTGAGCCCGGAAGGAGGAGTAGAGTTTCAGCCAATAGAGGTGAAGGGAAATGGTGAGCCAGGCGGAAGGAAGGACTGCCGATGTCTGTGGAGCCCCGTATGAGCCGGCCCTGGCTAAGCCCCTTAGGCCTGTGTTCTCATGTATTCCTCACCCGGGGACCGGAGAGTGCGGGTGGGGTTTGCAGTTTGCAGATGAGGAAATAGTTCAGAACTTGGTCAAGGGCCCTGGCCGGAAGCTTGTAGAGCATGGATGTGAATGCAGGGGGAGCCCCTTTCCACTGTTGCTGGCTGCCCACTCCATCTCCCCTTGCCCTTGATGTGCACCCTTTGCCCCTCGATGCTCGAGGGAGGCCGGCCCACCCCAGGATGGGGTGTCCTCAGTGGCAGAGCATCATTGTACCACTTTGAGGAGGCATGGCGTCCAGACCAAGGACACCTCCCTGGGCAGGCCAAGGACAGAGGTGGAGGTGGGCCTGGGGCGGGGGCTCGTGCCTTCCTCTGTGTCCCTGCGGGTGCCTCCCTTTGCCTCCTTCAGTAGCCACTGCTTCACCTTCAATCCCTCTCTGATTGGAATTCTGCTATGATGGGACTTCCTAGCCCCTGGGCACCTCTGGAACATCCCGGGTCGTGTTACTGCCAGGCCCTGGGTCTGCTCATTCACTCCACAGACAGCTGTGGAGCACTGATGTCTGAGGTGTTGGGGGTCGGGGCTGGGTCCCCGCAAAGGGAAGACCCTGCAGGCCCACCACTGTCTCCCCAAGCTGCTGTGGGCGGGGGTCTCATTTGTTAACTGCTGAGCAGGGCGTGGAGAGGCGGCTGACAGGCCTGGGCTCTTTCCCTCCATCCACCTCGTGGGTGCTCTGCTCTGCACCAGGGTACGTCCTTCCTTCTCTCTCCTTTGGCGGCCACTGCCTGTCATCCCCTGGCCCTCAGTGCCCAGGCCCATATCCAGTTCCCCCTGGGCTGGGGGAAGCACTAAGAAAGGTTCTCCTGGCAGGTGCGGGGCAGAGGGCACTGAGCAGCTCACACCTCAGGGGCACCCTGGAGGCCTCAAGGCTGCTTGCCAGAGCCCAGCCGTCGGAGCCCACTCTGCTGGTCTCCTAGGCACCAGAGGAGCCCACGGACTTGCCTTCTCCTCCCTTCCCGTAGCCTCACTGCCTGGTGGTGGTCCTGCGGTAGCCAGACATGGCCTCGCTCTCAGGAGATCATAGACAGCACCCATGGAGGTGGGGTGGGTTGAGCTGGAGAAGGTAGTTCTGCTGGGGTCAGGGACCGAGAGTGGAATGTCCCATCCAGATGCTGGCCCTGGCCTGCCCACTTCCTGTGGCCTGATCTCCTGTCCCCACCCTACCCCCCTTGATGGCCTTCCTTGAGCCCAGGCCCCAGGGGCAGCCAGAGCAGGTCTAGACCATGTGTGTGCAGAGGTGTGACTGGGCCTCTTCCTCTTCCCTGTCACTCATCCCCTCCGCCCCTGCGCGGTGACTCAGGTCAAAAGCTCGAGCCCCTTTGGAACCATGAGTGGAGGGGGAATGAAGAAAGGAGAGATGAGGGTGATGGGGGGGTTGACACGTTTCCCGCCCTGCCTCTGCCTGCATCCCACCACAGCTTCAGGGCTGTGCTTCCTGGGCAGGCTCCTGTCTCCAACCATGACAGCAGAGGGAGAAACCTCAGGATGGCTCCAGGGCCTATGCATGTGCACGTGGGCTTGTGGGAGTGGAGAGACATAGGGGAAGATCCTAAAAGCCCCCTGGGCCTGGCCCGGGCTGAGCCCTGCCCCCCTCTGCCCTATGGCTGCCCTGAGTCTTCTGTTTGCCGAGACCAGGAGAACCCCTCTGTGACCCGTTCCCCTAACCCCCATCCATCCGCCACTCTCCTCCTCAGGGTGTCTCAGGTTCTCGGACTTAGGTTTCAGGAGGCACAATAGTTACATTCTCCGGCTCTGATTGCTGCAGGCCAGGCCTCTGGCTCCCCTTGAGATTGGGTTTCCCCTGCCCTGGCCGCTCTGGGATCGGGATCGCAGAGGAGCAAGGAGGGAGGGGGGGAGCCATGCTGGGGAGGGCTGGGATCGGCTCCTGAATGGATGGCACCCCTCAAACAGAGCACGCTCCCTCCTGCTTCTGGAACCTCAGGCCTGGGGAGAGCCAGGGGAAGGGCAGGCGCGCCCGAAGGGCTGTCCTCCCTAGCCCCCGAAGGCCAGCAGTCCTTGCGGAGCTGGAAGGTTCCTCTCTGGCCCACCTGGTGCTTAGTACCAAGCGTGCTGTGCACAGTAGGACCACAGTTCTGGACACACCATCTCACTCCACCCCTGCAGGACAGCAGGAAGCGGCTGGCAGCATCTCCACGTGTGTGCATGTGTCTGAGTGTGCTCGCCCAAGTGTACGCATGTGCCTGGGTATGCATGTGTGGGTGTGGTTAAGCCGAGTCTGCAGGCCCCCTCAGCCCCCAAGAACTTGCTCGATCAGTGATGTGCGAGGAGCAGCTGGCCAGCACGTTACATGTGGCCCCTTTTGCAGAACGAGTTTGCTTCGGGTGCGAGCTGAGGCAGAGCGTTCGCTGCGGTGAGCAGGAATTCCTTCCTCACCTAGCGGGAGCCGTAAATATCTCCCTGTCTGTGACTGGAAATATATGTACGTATATATGTAAAACATGCCATCAATCAGGGTTCGTGTGCAGTGCTGGGCTCCTCCTGGCTGCTGGAGCTTCCCCTCCAGAGCTCCGATGAAGAGGCAGAGCCCGCTTGGAAACACGCACACGTGTGCGCACACACATGCAAACACGTGCCGACAGGATCCGGAGAGGAAAGGGGGCCGGAGAGAGGGAAAGTGAAGGAGAAGGAAGGACAGAGAGGGGGCATGGAGCCAAGACAGAGCAAAATGAGACCAGAAATGGGATTCCAGAGGGAAAGGCAAAGAGCCCAATAAAGGAAGTAGGGGGGCTTCAAGGGCTGGGAAGGTCTAGCTGGTGGGGGTTGAGAAAGGCAGTACTGGGAGGGCTTTGTGGCTGTCCCAGGAGATACAGAGGGACCTGAAGAAGGGAAGGGCCCATGCTGCCGACTGTCGGCTGAGCCTCACCCGGGTCTGGGTGCTGCATGAGGTCTCCAGTCCACAAGTCACTGACGTGGGGGGTGACCAAGGACGTGTGGGTGAATGGGGGGACAGCCCCGGACCCAGGAACGGAATCCCATTTCAGAGCCTTGCTCTGCAGAGCCCACTTGGGCCCACGCCAGATTTATCACCTGCTCCTGCTTAAGCCTCCCTTCCGGAAGGCTCTGCAGTGGCCAGAGCCCTGAGGCCCCCTGGCAGGCAAGGCCTCTGCCTCAGAGGTGTGGATCGCATGAGCAGCCCAGGTCCTCAGGGAGGCCGATCAGCACAGCATGCTCGCGTGTGTGACTTGAGCCAGCCTGACTGGCAGCATCCACGGCAGGCTGTGGGCTCCAGAATTCTCTCCATCTCCAAACCTGGCCCAGGGACCCGATTCCTGCCCACCCAGGGCATCCGTTGTGGGGCGCAGTGGCTGGCCTCGGTTTTGAGAAGGCTGCATTTGATGGGCAGCGTGGGAGGAAGCTGAGAACACAGAAGGCGCTCTGATCCTCAGCACCAGGACGGGGGAAAATGTGGAGTTGCCTCGGGGCCCTGAGGAGAGGTGGTGGTGCCCCTGGGCCCTCTGTCCCACTTCCAGGCTCCAGGAAGTGAAGGCAGCCTAGTCCCTGAGGAGAGGTGCAGGTAGGGGCTCTGAGTTTCTTTGCCAGCCTCAGTCAGGTGGCCCTCAACTGGAGGTATGCACTTTAGGGTCCCCACTGCTCTGGTAACCAGGCTGGGGAGAAGGCCAAGGCCCGAAAGACTGCCAGGGGACATGGTCCCCAAAGGCTGGGGAATCAGAGTGACAGCCTCGGGGGCGTGGGCCGGGCGGGAGAGGATAAAAGATGGAGCCGGGCAGCTGCCCACCTTGTGCCAGCCAACACCATCCCTTTCCCTCCACTGGCCCACAGGCCACCAGCTGGCCCATTGTCCCCGGTGAGAAAGCAGAGCCTGGAGTGGGGCTCCTGTGTGGCAGGAGCTCACTCATGCACGCCCCCCTCCCCCGGCAGGGACTGCAGGGGAGAGCCACCCTGTGCTGGGCCGGGGTGAGGGGAGAAGGGGGGCTTCGGAGAGGGGAGCCCGGCTGTGCAGCAGTCAGGTCTCCTCCTGTGCCGTTGGCAGGGGCAGTCGGTGGGGCCTGCGAACAGGAGATAAAGAGTTCAGGCAGAGGCTTCTCTCTCACTAACTGTGGATTTGTATGTTTGCTCAGCTGGTGGTTCTGATAAGCCCCATTCTGCCAGATAAAAGCCAAGCAGCCATGAGGCGGGGCCTGGGGAGGGTGTCAGAAAGGGGCCTTCCTCCTGCCTGTCCTGAGGCCTGGGGTTATCCTCTCCCCCAGGGAACCCAGACAGGGAGGGGGGTCAAGGGGCTGGGGTGTGGTGTGCTCCCTGGCATGCCAGCCTGGGGCATAGCTCCTGACCCCCAGGGGCTGTCCAGAGCAGACCCTGACCTCAGGGCACAGCTTCCCCAAGAGCCCACCGCGTAAGAAAGCCTGTCTGGGCGGGGAGCCTGTCCACCATGGGCCCAGCAGCCTCCTTCCCCCTTTTGTCCAAGGCATGCCCCCAAGCTGACTGGGTAGACAAGAGCCTGTCCCCGTCACCTCCCTTACTGTCCTGAGGACTCTGTTGCCTTGTTGGGGCAGGGGTGCACGCTTGTTGAACTACTTGAGGCCTTGCACCTGGGGATGGCCCATGGGGGCTTTGGCCCCCTCTGAGTGGAGCATGGTGCACCCGCCACCTCGGCCCTCCCTGCCCCTTCCGCTTGGCACTGGGCAGGGGGATTCAGGGGGCGCTTGATGAGGACAGTGGGCCCTGGCTGTAGCTGCCCCCACCGCAGGGCTGGCTCCTCTGCCTCTGAGCCCGGGTCCAGATTTCCAGTGTCTCTGCCTTTTGTCCTGGAACTGAGCTGAGCATGCTGGGGGCCGGTGGTGGTGGCATTGTGGGGCCGCCGGCTGGGGCCGCCAGCCGTAAGATGGCTGCCAAGGGCTAAAATGGCTGCCAGCAGCGCCCGGAGCAGCGCCTGGAGGCGCATGGCAGCAGGTCTGTCCACACCGGCTCCTCGCTCCCGCTCGTCCATTACATGGACCTAGCGGTAATAACAGCAGAAATGTTTCGGGGCAGTGTCCTGGTGTAGAAGGATTTCCTGTCTGTCGTGCTCTCCTGGAGCCCCGTCTGTCTCTGCCTCAGTCGCTGGCCCGCCTCCATCTCTTTGTCGGGTTCTCTCTCTGTCCCTGGGCTGGGAGTGCGCGTGCGCGTGGCTCTCCGTCTCCACCTGGCCATTTTCGGAGGGCGGGACCACTGCCATGGAGTGGAGTCCAGGGCCTCCTCCGTCTCTCCCTACTCCACTGACCCAGGCCTGGAGGGCTTGCTGGAGACTGCGTTGGTCCCAGGATGGGTGGGGTCTATAGCCGGAACCCCTGGGCAGCAGAGCTTGTAGTGTGTGCCCCTTGATGGGCTCCACACGCTGGACCTGCGGCTGTGCCCTCCCTGAGTTACGAATAGGGAAAAGAGTGGCCCTGAGAAGCCGCCGGCTGAGGGCCTGGGTCCAGGGAGGCCCTCTGGTGGGCCGCCTGCTGCCTCTGCCCTCATCTGCTCCCTCCTGACCCACCTGGGGCTTGAATCAGTCCTGGAGAGCAGGAAGGGGCCACGTAGAGAGTGCGACAGGAAAATTCACATGCACGAGACGAGCCACGTGGCACAGAGAGGTTGCCCTCCTGGAGCGTGGCGCAAGGGCCTGTGGGTTCTGTCCAGTGCAGAGCGCCACTAGCAAAGAGGGGCCTGCCGTGGGGTTAGCCAGCCCTAAGCAGCCGCAGCTCGGGGCTGAGCACAAAGGGAGGTAAGGGAGGAGCACTCCAAACCTGAGGCTTCCCCTGTGAACCTCTGTCTTCTTGATTTGTGACAGGATTTATTATTTTTTGGAATTAAAAAAAAATCAAACAAGGTAAAGGAGAGGGGAAGTGAGGCCTGAAACTGTCCTGGGGGCAGCCTGTCCTTTCCCAGTGGCCACATTGGGCAGGTGGCCAGGAACTTGGTCTGAGCTGTGGTGGGGCCTTCTGTTCTGCCCACCAGCCCCAGCGCTTGGGCTCTTCCCTTCCTCCTGAGTGGCACAGGGACCCCACCGCCATCTCTCGGGCCCACGGAGTCCTGTAGGAACTCCCTTGCTGGTCACTCCCCAGCGTGAGCAGCTCAGCTGTGAGGCCAGTGGGGGGCGGACTCCCCGGCCAGCAGGCTGACCTCGGGTGGTGGATGGTGGGCAAGATCCAGGAGCAGGTGGCTCCAGAGTCAGGCAAAGCCCTGGCTAACGCCAGGGCACAGTTTTCCGATGCCACCCCCACGTTGTCCCCCTGCGAGCAGCTGATTCTTACTAAATGCCTGCCTTCCTTCTGCCCCACAACCTGCCCTGGCCCCCTCTGCCACCCTCTCACCAGCTGTCATGCCCGAGCAGGCATTCTGGAGGTCCCCGTTGTGCCCCTGGCACACAAAGCTTTGAGGACCTGGGGGGTGGGGGCGGGGGGCTTTCCCAAGCTCAGCAAAATATTCACACACACACTCCACCCTGCCCCCAGCCCTCTGTGAGCTCGCAGCACACAATGGGCCCTTGTCTCGGGGCTCCCTCTGAGCAGCTGTGGCACTGGGGCATGAGACAGCCCAGACAGGCTGGCACAGAGCGGGCGACGGCGTCAGGGCAGACCTCCCCCTCCATGTTGCCAGGCACTGCCTGTACGCATAAAGGTGAGGTGGGGGTGGCACAGGCAGGCGGGACCACTCTAATTAATGAAGGGAGATGAGGAAGGGGCTGCTCCTCAGGGAGCTTGAGCCAGGTGGAGGAGGGGGGACCCTGGGTCTGTCCCAGCTGTGCAAAGAGATGGTCGCTGGCTTCTCTCCTGAGCGCTCTCCTCGCCCGACTCTCAGCCAGTGCTGTTCACCCACTGGTCACTTTGCCCCCAGGGCACATGGGGCAGTGTTTGGAGACAGTCTTGGTTGTCACAACTGGGGTGCTACTGGCCCCTAGTGGGTGGAGGCCAGGGATGCTGCCCAACACCCTGCAGTGCCCAGGACGCCCCACGCAGAGAAGGCCCCCGCCCCAGTGTCGGTGGCACTTTCTCCCCCTCTCCCCAGCTCCCTGGGCTCTGGGGGAGGGCAGTGAAGGGTTTACCGGGCTGGGGGCAGCTGTGTAGCTGGCATTCGTGGGGCACTTTGGACTTGACCCAGGCCCCTCTTTGTGTCTTCTGCAGAATCCGGACAATCAGATAGTTCAAACCAGCAAGGAGATGCGGACATCAAACCACTGCCCAACGGTCAGTGCCCCTGCCTGCCCGCGCCCAGCTGATCCCTCTGCCCTGCCCCCGTGCCCTCCCCTGTCCGTCCACAGCCTGGCCCACCCGGCCTCCCTCGCTGCTTCTCCTTCACTCAGCAATCCATCCACTCCATCTCGCACCTGTCCTGAGGGAGGGGCTGACCTGCAGTCCACGCCCTCTTCCACATAGAGCCCCAGGGCCGGACAGCGGCTGGGGCAGGGAGAGCTCCTGGCCTCCCTGACTCACTGCCATGTCCTTTCCCTCTGCAGGGCACTTAAGTTTCCAGGACTGTTTTGTGACTTCTGGGGTCTGGAATGTGACGGAGCTGGTGAGAGTATCACAGAGTAAGTGAGGCCTTCCTCTGGGCCAGGGCTGAGCCCAGCAGAGCTTGGCGGGGAGGGGGGACTTGGACCCCAAGTGGCCCCCACTGATGAGGTCTTTGGGGGGCAGACAGGGTTTCCTGGGATGCTCTCTGCCCACTGGCACTGGGCTCGGGGGTGTCCAGAGAGCCCCATCTGTAATCTCCACTGCTTTGGAGGGAGAAAATCACATCCAACGGCTCTCTCCTGACGACCTGCGGCCAGGAGGAGGTTTCCTCAGCAGCCTTCACAGTGAACTCGCCCTGGGGCTTCTGGGAGCTGCTCAGGGCAACGAAAGAGGCCTCAGTGGGCCTTCCTCCGCGCCTTCCAAACCTCATCACCGTCTCGCTTCTTCCCAGCTCCTGTTGCGACAGCATCAGGGCCCAACTTCTCGCTGGCGGACCTGGAGAGTCCCAGCTACTACAACATAAACCAGGTGACCCTGGGGCGGCGGTCCATCACCTCCCCTCCTTCCACCAGGTAAGCCCAGCACCCTGGCCTTCCCTCCGCCCGAGGCCATCTCAGGGGCTGCGGGCGCTGTGCTGCGGGCGGACACGTGGGTGCTTCAGAAAGTCACCTCTTGTTGAGGGTGCCGGCTCTAGAGCAGCCTGGGCCCACCTACTACCCACTCCCTGAGCTCCTTGCTGTGCACTCGGCCCTGGGGACGTAAGGTGGAACAAGGCAGGTTCTGCCTGGAAGGCCTCTCTCTTGGGGATGTGACATATGAGCCCAGCCATACAGGGCTGCTACGGGCCTGGGGTGGACACTCCAGCTGGAGAGAGCAGCCTCCGTCTCAGCCGAGGCTGGACAGGCTGGCGGGACCCCCACGGAGGGCTTCAGAGGCCAGAGCAAGGCGTTTAGACTTAAAACCCATTTAAGGGTTTTAAGCAGATGTTGGGGATGTGTGTTCCAGAAAGTACCCTCCAGTAGCAGTGTGCATGGGCAGGACTGACAGCCAGTTAGAGGCCGTCCTGCCAGGCTGGAGTGGAGGAGGCCCTGAGCCTCGTGGGAGTGGCATGAGAGGGGGATGGAGTGGAGAGAGGTTTGGGAGATGTCAGCCCCTGTCAGGGCCAGTTCTACAGGGCAGGATGGGACCTTGTCCTTTTTTTAAAAACTGGGATGTTTGGCTCATTGTGAGGTTTTTGTCATTCATTTTGATTTATTAAAATGTTATATTTTGGTATTTAATAATATCTTCATATAAAATAACGTGATACCTTGATGTTAAGTTTTATGCCCGCCCCCCCCCCCGGCATTTTTCTCCCCTGTGAGTCCCTCACTCACCTGGCCCTGGCCCTGGGGGCTGATGGGAACTAGAAGGTGGGGCCGCAGAAGCAGATGAGGGTTTTGCCCCCTTCTTTGACGCGCTTGGTGGATGATGGTATCACAGACCGAGAAGGGCTCGAGGAGGAGGGCTGGTGGGCTTGGGGGCTCTAGGGCTGGTCTGGGTGGGCACGCCGTGAGTGCTGTGAGTGCTGCTGTCAGCGGGCGTCCACTCCCCACACGAGGTCCTCGGGACAGCTTCCTCAGTTTGGGTGCCAGTATCTCGGCCCCCCTGGGCCCACCTGATCCCTCTCCTCCTTCCCCAGCACCACCAAGCGCCCCAAGTCTATTGATGACAGCGAGATGGAGAGCCCTGTCGACGACGTCTTCTATCCTGGGACAGGCCGCTCCCCAGCGGCTGGCAGCAGCCAGTCCAGCGGGTGGCCCAATGACGTGGATGCAGGTATGGGTGCTGCGGGGCCAACCCAGAGCAGGGCAGCCGGAGCCTCTTCTGCCCCCTCAGGTTATCTGGCGAGCCTCCCCCACCAGTTCCTCTACCTGTCTTCTCACCTCTTGATCTTCCAGAAGAGGGCAGACCAGGCCGAAGGAGGCAGCAGAGACAAGGAACTGGACTGTCACTAAGTGGGCAGCAGAGCCCAGGGGCATGGCAGGAGGAAAGCAGAGGCCTGGCACTGAGCCTCTGGTACCCTCCCCTTCAGAGCCTCCTCGGCCGCCTCCTCTTGGTATTTCTCTAGAAAGGTGGCCCCAGCCCTATGGTCATCATGGTTTAAAGCAGCTTCTCAATCTGGGTGCTGTAGACACTGGGGGCTGCATCATTCTCTGTGGGGGCCATCCTATGCACCATGGGGTGTTGAGAAGCAGCCCTGGCCTCCACCCACCAGATGCCAGTAGCACCCCCCAACCACCCAACCAGGTGTGCCAACCACAGGTGTCTCCAGACATTGCTGAGTGTCCCCTGGGGAGGGGACAGACTCATCCTGGCGAGAGAGCTGCTGGGGTGAAGGCCCCAGCCACACAGAGGAGCAGAGTCTCATAAAGGCTGAGCAGAGTCATCTTCCAACCAAGCAGGGAGGCTAGAGAGGGCAGAGGTCTGCAGCAAGCCAGCTCAGTCCTCCCAGTCCCTTCCAATCACCCTCTCCTGGTAAAGCCGCCCACCTTCACCTCCCGTCTTGACGGGAGGTGTGGGCAGACACGGAGAGCCCAGATGTAGCAGAGGGAGAGTGTATGCGTGCGCGCCCCTGTGTGTGCGCACACGTGTATGAGGAGGCTGGCTGCAGGATCCTTCTGCATGACACACTGGTGGTGCAGCCTGTTGTGTCCTAGAGGTGTGGGTGTCTTGGAGCCAGGGAGTGCAGACCCATGTGTGTGGGGTGTGCGTGGGGTCTGCTCTGGTCAGGCTGGGGACTGGGGCTTTGCTCTCCGATGCAGGAGGACGAGGGTCTGACCCGACGGCGTTTTGCCTGGTGTTTTCCCCATGCGCCCCTACCGGGAAGGGCCACATGGATGGGCAGGGCCAAGGCTGGGGAGAAGCAAGGCGGGAGGGCCGGGCAGGCTCCTGCTTTCCTGCTGCCCAGATGCAGGCTCCGGCTTCTGTCCTCCGCTCCCTGGGAGGAGGAGGAGAGGGCTCGCCTCCGAGCCTTGGGCTGAGGGAGTGGGCCCTAGACCACCAGCGAGGCTGCCTCTGCGGTGCTCCTCCCAGAGTCTCCTTGTGGTGAGGCGAGCAGGGACCTGGGCCAGCACAGCCCAGATGCTTCCCTGGGGGACCTCGGGAGGCAGAGAGAAAAGGAGTTGAGCAGGCCCTGCAGACTCTGCAGCCAGGACCTCAGTTCAGTAACTGCTTCCTCAAGGACTGTGTGCCGTGAGGGCCTGTCCACGGCTGTGTCCTGGGGCGTGAGCCCCCAGGCCCACTGCCCAGACCTGGTTCCCAGGGAGCCCTCCCCTCCCCGGCTCCTGCTCTCTCCTTTCCCGGCTGTGTGCTCTCGCACCCGCTGTTTCTGCTCCTTCCGGCAGTCCTGCTGTGCACGGCCCCCCAACATCCTTCTGCAGCACCCCCAGCTCCCTCGCTTTCCCTTCTTTTCCTCGATGCCCCCCCTCACCGTGTTGTTTCCCTGTGCTGCGACAAATCGCCAATTAAGCAGCCCAGCTGCAGGACAGGGAACAGCTGGGGAGGCGCTATGCAGCCATGGGGACAGCTGTGCACAGCTGGTGGGGGCGCTCCCCCCCCACCGTGCCAGCTATCAGGTGGCACACAGCTGCTGCCAGATAACACCTCTGCTGGCGGTGGGGAGTGCGCCCCTCCCCCACCTCTTCCCTCTGTGATTCCTCGGGCTCTTATTTCTCTGTTCTGCAGCCCCCTACCCCCACGCCCACTGACGGGATTTGTGCCTCAAAGATGGCACTCTGGAGATCTGCCCCAACTCCACCTTATTCCTCCCAGCCTGGGCACAGCCTTGAGGCTCAGCCCAGGACAGGAGACAGGCTCTCCTGGAGGACCTGGCCCTGGCGCCCTCCTTTGTCGTACAGTGTTTGACGTGGTGCCCACTGGGCACAGAGGTGACCTTGGTTGGCAGCATCAGGTTCCTACAGGCAGAGCTCAAATGTGGTGTTTTCTGTGCCCCTGTCTCCAGCTGAATGCCACCCCATCTCTGGCCCCAGGAACAGAGCAAAGCCCTGAAAGGAGCCCTCCTCTGGCAGCCCAGCTGCTGGGTCCCCTGGCCAGGGAGTCCTTTCTTGTCCAGCTCTGTCCCCAGCCACTGCCCCGACCCTCCAGCCCCCTCCCTGCTCTCTTGTCAGGTGTTATATCCCCACTGCAGTCCCTCCCAAGGGTGGCTGTGCTTTCCCTTCATGCAGGGAGCCTGGCTTCTTTCCACCAGAGCCTCCCACAGCCCAGGGCCCCCCGGAGCAGACCTCAGTATCTTCAGAGCCCCCGACTCTGAAGCTGGCCCCCCAGGGCTCCTCCTGCACACCTTCCCTGCCTCTGCGTCCCAGCTTGTCATTCTGTGCCCCCTGAGCTTGTTACCTGCTTGTCGGAGAACAAGATAGGCCCCCTTGCTCAACCCCTGCCCGGCACACCCACGGGCCTCGTTTTCCTCTCCCGTCAGGAGCAGCCACAGCTGGCCCGTCTGTACACAGGGCCTGAGAAACAGAGCCAGAGGCGGGCGAAGGAGGCCGGAGGGAGCATGGTGGGGCCGGGGCAGCCGGGAGGGGGCTGAGGAGACAAGGAGTGACCTGCTGGCTTCCCGCCTTCCCCTGCTCCCCCCTAGCCCTGCTAAACGTGCCTGTGTTGCCGATTCCTCCCCCAGGCCCGGCTTCTCTAAAGAAGTCAGGAAAGCTGGACTTCTGCAGTGCCCTCTCCTCTCAGGGCAGCTCCCCGCGCATGGCTTTCACTCACCACCCGCTGCCTGTGCTTGCTGGAGTCAGACCAGGTGAGAAATGGGGGGCCCGGGGGGGCAGTGGGGGAGGCGACAGAGCACCGAGGGCCAGCTGGCCAGGTGGAGGGGCCAGGGCCCGCCCCCAGGGCCAGCTCCAAGCTCCCTGAGTGGGCCGGGGTGCAGCAGTGGGGGCATGGGCACGGCCCTCGCTCTGAGGCAGCACCTCTGAGAGCTGCCCGGCCCCGGGCCTCCTCACCGAGTTCCCCAGCACCCTTCCCCGCTTCTCACTCCTTGTGTGCACGGGTGTGCATGGGCGTGTGCATGCCTGGGGGCATGTGTGCGTGTGTGTGGATGTGTACACTGTGTGTGCCGTGTGCAGCACAGGCCTGACTGACTTGCCCTCAGACTCCAGAGGCCTCAGGCTCCTCCAGCCCAGGTCTCCTTTCCTTCCGCCCGCTGCCTTCCTTTCAGCTCTTCTCTCCCCGCTCCCGGCCAGCCAGGTTGGTGTGGGGCACAGATCGACAAGAGCTCTCGCAGGAGCCCAGGCCCCCTTCCCGGGGCCTCTCTGCCCCTTTCAGGAAGTGAAGGGCTAGGCTAAGGGGACCATGGTGACTCCTGGACTGCTCCCCAGGGAAAGGAGCCGGCCCGCTGCCTCGGGGCTGCTCTCTTGCTTCAGTCTCGAGACAGGGTGCTTGAGGGGAGAACGCCTCGCTGTTCCGGGGTGGGGGGGATGGAATCAGGCAGGAAGTTGTGGAGCTGAGGCTGCAGCCCTGCCAGTCCCTCACTTGCTCCTTCCCTCCCTTGGCACTCATCTGACAGAAAGAGGCCTGGACGTTTTCTGGACACTGCCTGGTGTCTGCCCACCGTCTCCCTCCTTCTATAGGGCACGAAGAACAACGAGGTTTACCTCCCGGCTTCCTTCTCCGGGCCTCCTGGCTGGGAGCCCAGAGGCAGCCGGCACTGGGGCAGGGCGTGGTGGCAAGGTGGGGGCAGGGAGCCTGGGCCCTCTGCACAGGCAGCGGGAGGGCGGCAGGCCCAGCTCCACTCAGTTTTTATGAACTCCAGAGAGAAGCCAAGTTTCCTCAGCCCCCTAATGAAACTGAGAGCAAGAGCAAGCTGATTGGAAACAGACCGGAGGGGGAGGCCTCGGCCGGCTGGCCAAGGAAGAGCTGGGGCCTGCATTGGGGTGGGACTTGTGTGTGCGAGGACACGTGTGCAAGGGCTGAGCACACAAGAATGTGGCCTAGGCAGCAGTGGCGAGGTGCACACCCACTCTCACGCAGGGGCGTGTGTGCACGTTGCGGGCCATCCTGCACAGGTGCAGGGCCGTGTCTTTATCCAGAGCCCCAGGGGCCCTCTGCCTCCTCTGTCCCTCCTCCAGGCTCCCACCCAAGCCCTGGACCAGGGCCAGGCTGGTGAGGCACTCACCTTCGGCACAAAACGTCCGGAGACACCCAAAATCTCCGTTGTCAAAATAAATAATAGTTTGATGCAATATTTTTAAAAAATAAAACTGTTGCAAAAAACATATGATGAGCAAATATCAACATTTTAAACAAAAGATGGAACTAACCATGCACTTGCACTACCCTGCCTCGTGCGCCTTGTGCTAACCCCGGCCCTGGCTCCAATCAGATTTATTTACAAAGACAGGCAGCTGGCATGCGGGCTCTCGTTTGCCAATTTGACTTTTTTTTTTAACATTGCATTAAAATACTCTTTCCCTTGATTACTGAGTCTTTGGTGCCAGAGGCCAGTGCCTCACTCTCTTCACCCTGGTCCCAGCAACGCTCCTGCCCCATTCTCCCTTTTCCTCTGGATCCTCAGCTCCCTTACCAGCAGTCCCCCTCGTCTTCCATCCTGCCCTGGCTGTCTCCTGGGCCCTGACGCCCTTTTCCTCCTGCCCACGTACATGCAGGGAGCCCCCGGGCCACAGCATCAGCGCTGCACTTCCCCTCCACGTCCATCATCCAGCAGTCGAGTCCATACTTCACGCACCCGACCATCCGCTATCACCACCACCACGGGCAGGACTCGCTGAAGGAGTTTGTGCAGTTTGTGTGCTCGGACGGCTCGGGCCAGGCCACCGGACAGGTGAGTCCAGAGGGCCCCAGGAGCCCCGCTACAGCTCATCTCTGCGTCTGTCCGTCTGTCTCAGGGCTCACAGGGAGAGAGCCTGAAAGCCGGAGCCCACCTGGGGCTGGAGCAGCAGAGAGCAGCTGGTGCCGAGTACCTCATTCTTCTAGGTCTGGGGCAAGGGTCTGTGTGTCGTGCTGGGGCCTGTCCGTCACGGTCCAGAGAGGTAGGGGCAGTGGCTGGGCCCACCTTTCTCGGACTCCTTGCCCTCCTTGTGATCTCTGTTTCCCAGCAGGAGTCTACCCTGATCTGTCCAACCTAGGCCCGGGCCCCTTACCTCCTAACACCCTTAAACCTCAGAGCTGCAAGGATTTGGTAGGTTCTAGACCAAGGTTTCTCAGCCTTGGCACTAGTGACATTTGGGGATGTTCATTCTCTGTTGTGTGGGGCCGTCCTGTGCACTGTGGGTTGTTGAGCAGCATTCCCGGCCCCAGCCCGCTCAATGCCCCCTCCGCAGTCGTGACGGTTGTGAATGTCTCCAGGCTTCACTGTGCCCTGGAGGCATTGTCATTCCTGGGAGAAGCCGTGGGCAGAGGGAAGGCCCGTTCCACAGGGGCTGTCATGGAGACTCCCATTGGCAGGACTGTTAACAAGGGGTTCCCTGGTCGGTTACGATTCTGGAGAGAAGCCCTTCTGCTCTTCAGCCTGGGAGAGGGACTGGCTCCCCATGGAGCTCTGTGGCCGCACTGCCCGTCTCTGCCAGCAAGCCTTAGGGCCTGGTCACTGACAAGCAGAAACGTGGGGCTGTTCAGCAAAGGAATTGTCCCAGGTGGTGGTGGGCCAGAGGTGACCCTTCAGTGGGACAGTACTCCTTGCTTAGTCCCTGGGAGACCACTCTGGGTTGGGACATGGTGGTCTCTAGACCTCTGGGAAGGTTCTGGAGCCCCAGCAGCACGCTGCACTATGAGAAGGCCCATCTCCCTTGCCCTTAGCCATTCCAGTCTGGAAGCCTGCTGTGAGAGGTCAGATGAGGAGGATGCTCAAAGGGCCATGGTGGGGAAAAGGTTTGGAAGCCCATGCCAGAGGCAGCCCAGGGAGAATGGCGGGTGGCCCTCAGCCACTCGCCTCAGTGCTGCCTTAGGGCGCTGTGCGCAGCGCAGACATTTGCTAAGTGCTGGTGTGGTGATCTGGGGCATGGCACACTCGGCCTCCTCGCCCTTGCTGTCCGTAATGGAAGCCAGTCCTCTTTCCTTCCCCTGCTCTCCCTCCTTCCGCTTTCCTCGTTTCCTTTCCCTCTCTGCCCTGCGAGAGTTTCTCTTGCTGGCTCTGCAGCTCCTTAGCACACTCAGACTCAGCACACTTGCCCGCCTCTCTGGACAAGCTCTGTCCACTTTTAGGGGCATGGAGAGAAAAGTGGACGTGACCCCCGACAGATATTGCACTTTCTTCAGAGATGCCAGCAGAGTCTTCTGGAGCTGCCAGCTTGTGTCCCAGCTCCCAAGGGGCCTTGGGTCTGGAGTATGGCCAGGGACCCCACTTTGCCTTCCTTCTCACTTACAGAGGCAGCTGGGGTTTGGAATCAAAATGAGACCGACGTGGGGGAACAGTTTAGCCCAAAGGGCCAAACGTAACCCACAGGACCCGTGAGAGTAGGGGTCAGTTGATCCCTGGACATCCTGACAGCTGAGTCCTGAGGCTCTTCCTTGACTTGACTGTTCAAGATTAAGGGCTCACTTGGCCTAGAAGGTTCTCTTCTCGAGGCAGGTGCTTGCTCCGAGTCAACCATGGACAAAACGCTGCAGACAGGGTGCAAACAGTCACCCTGGTTAAACAGAGCGTCTATCCCAGCTGGAGAGCAGCCTCTCTGGTTTCCTCCTGTGGCCTGTTGTGCCCAAGGTGGTGGCGGGGTAGGGGGAGTAAGCCTGCTCCATGGGGCCCTGCTCTGAGAGGAGGCTAGAGACAGGACCATGCTCTGGATGAGGCAGAGCCAGAGGCCCCGGGCTCGGCAGCTGACCTGGCGGCAGGCTGGGCTTGCTCCACAGCCACTTCCAGGGCGGTGGTTCTCAGTCTCAGTGTGCACAAGTCACCTGGAGGCCTCACCAACGCACAGGTGGCCAGGCTTCACCTGATTCTGATGCAGCAGGTGTGAGGTGGGGCAGAGAATCTGCATTTCTCCCCAAGTTCCCAGGTGCTGCTGCTGCTTCTGGTCAGGGGACCCACTTTGAGAACCACTGATTTAGAGCCTAGAGGTCTAACCTCCTTGAGAATCTGAAGTTACAGATCATCTTGGCAGAAAAATATATGCATAAAAAAATGTTACAGACAATTTGCAGACAGGTTCCCAGGTGCCCCTATGGCTCGTCCTCTGACCCCGGCATAAGTCCCTGATTGAGAAGAACCAAATCAGTGAAGGCCAAGGGGAATGGAGACACCACTCGGTGGAGACGCCAAGGGCAGAAAGAGGATGCCTGGTTAGAGGTATTTCTGGCAGAGAGAAGAGACCGCCGAGTGAACGTGATGGAGAAGTCACAGGGCCCGATGGGAGAGCGCGACTCTGGGAGGCAGGAAGCTTGCTTCTAGCGCAGCCTCGACTACCAGCGCTGGAATGGACAGGCCCGCGTCTTCATCTGTTAGAGGAAAGTGAGCAGCACTCCCAGCCTCTAGGTTTCTCCTAGCTCTTAACTCGCAAAGTTTTAAGGCACTGCAAAATCACAAGACTTTGAGATTTTTAAAACCTCAACTTGTATCCCAACCAGAGCTGAGATACCCTAGCCTGACTGGAAGTTGCTTCTAGAAACTGAATGTTGTAAATCAGTGAGTTTCGATGTCCAGCCGTGTTGGGCTGGGATTTGCTTTATTGGGTGGGATTATCGATTTAGATCCTCCTGGGGGGAAACAGGCTGTCAGGACTAGAAAGAGGCAGAGACCACCCCATGGGAGCGAGGGCTGCCTGGAAAGCCCCTGTGTCCCAGCCCCCCAGGGGCCCAAGCTCAGGACGGCCTAGAGAAGAGTGAGGCTGTGACCTGTCGGGATTGGGCCGTTTCCTGCTTGATGGAAGAACGAGACTGAAACCAGACAGGCCGTGGAAATGAGGGAAGGCAGTTGCTGCTCGTGTCTCAGCACCGCGGCTGCACAGCTGGAAACCCCTGCTCTCTGGCCTGTGCTGTTGCCTGGGCCGGAAGGGTCTGTTTCGGAAATGACACCTGGCACGAAGGGTCTCCAGCCCGACACAGACGGGGACCAGCAGCCACTGCTCGCTTTTGTCAGGGGCCTCTGGGTGGGCAGGGAAGATCAAGTCAAGGGAACCATCTGGAGGGACAATGTGAGACTTCGGTGCTGGTCATTAGAGGTGAAGGGTGGAGGGTGGAACAGCCAGAGCTCGGAAGGGCATGGCCTGCACGGCCGTCCGTGGGACTCTGTGGTTTTCAAGTGCAGCAGGATGGACTAGTTGATTCAGCTCAGTCAGTGGAGCGTGAGTGCTGCACGCTTGGGCCACACAGAGGTGACGTTCTCCTAGCTTGTCAGGAGCCTGGGAGGCAGCCTGCTTCCAAGGCTCCAGTGGAGGTCCAGAGCATCCTGGAAGAACAGGGCCAAGAGAGATGGATGGTGGTTCAGGGAATCCGGCTGGTCCCCACGTTGGGGACACTGTTTTCTGAGCAGGCCTTGAAGGGTGTGGGAAGGGTGTTCTAGACAGATGGCTCTGCAGGGAGCCAGTGTGCAGCCCTCACTGCTTCGTCTGCATTCTGGAAACCCCGGTCGGTTTGCAGGGGGAAGTCCTTGGGGAGAGGGAGTGCAGAGGCATGAGTGGTGGAAGACCCCCTCTGGCTCCACTGTGGGGACATTAAATGCCCACCTGGGAGACTATATTTTTCGTCAGATGCAGTCGGAGCTGTGGAAGGTTTCGGGGGATGGGAGAAGTCTGAGCTCCTTTGGGTTTGGGGAAGAGGGTTGATGAGCCTGATGGAAAGAATCCACAGGATCCCTGGAGTCAGATAGTTGTGGCTGTGGATTCGAGGCCTCACCAGTTACAGCCAGGTTACTTTGGATAAACCACTTAACTGTGCAGAGCCTCAGTTTCCCCAGTTGTGAAAGGGTTTCCCGGCCACAGCACTGTTACCGTCTGGACGGAGCAGCCTTTGTCCTGGGGCTGTCCTGTGCCGTGTAGGGTGTTGAGCGACCTCTGTCCTGGGGCCGTCCTGTGCAGTGTAGGGTGTTGAGCGGCCTCTGTCCTGGGGCCGTCCTGTGCAGTGTAGGGTGTTGAGCGGCCTCTGTCCTGGGGCCGTCCTGTGCAGTGTAGGATGTTGAGCGGCATGCTCAGCCTCCGCCCACTCGATGCTGGTAGCGCCCCCTGGGTCGTCTAACCAAAATGTCTCCAGAAATTGCCAGTGCCGCCTGGGGGCCAGGATTGCTCCCAGGTGAGAACCACTGCCTGACAGCGTGGTGGGAGGATTGGACATGACGTGAGTAGAGTGCCTGGGACAGAGTCGGGCGCCGGAGTGCTGAGCTGATGAGCACACTGTCGGCACAGGGGAGACCCCTTAGGAGTCATTGTCATAGTCCAGGCGAAACCAGCATGGATAGAAAGACAGTCTGGCTGGAGACATGAAGGGGGTGCGTGCCGCAGGGTTCGCCCACCAACAGAAGGAGGAGCACAGGAGCCTCCCCAGGTTTCACACCTGGGTGGCTGGGAGGGCAGAGCTTTGCCCCACCAGGGAGCAGCCAGTTTAGGATGAAGAGCTCCGGCCTGGCCCCCTGAGCCCGGGCTGTAGGTTGTCATTGTGGGCACTGGCCAGAGCTCCAGGGAGGTCTCTCCAGGGAGGCTGTGCCTGCAAGAGGCCAGGCGCCTCCACCCCTCCCTGTGGTTCCTATGTCCCCTGAAGCCCAAAGGCTGACAAATGCAAGGCCACGCATGGGGCCTGGAGGAGGAAACTCAAGTATGAGGCACAAGAGGGAATAAAAGACAAGGAGCGGCTCTGGTGACCAGGTGTCCCCCGCTTCCAAGGGCGTTGTACAGGGAAGTCCGCTCGAAGAACCCCTCAGGAGCCGGAGCTGGCAGCGATGGATTTTCCTCTCCGGCTGTTCTGTAGCAAATAGGCCAGCACCCCACTGTCCTCAGGCTGCTGGAGCCAAGGGCGAGCCCCCCAGTGCCTGGCGCCCCCCTAGGGCCATGACGTGGGGCAGATGCTGGCGGTCCTGCAGTCCTCGGTTGGGTCAGCCAGCCCCAGTTCAGGGGCCCACGAAGGGAGGCACGTGCACGTTTTCGGGGGACAGCAGGGGCCAGCTGGCGCATCTTTCCTGCCGTAGGAGGAGGTCTTCAAGAACGTGCGAGTTGTAGGTGCAGCTGCTCGTATGGCTAGGTGGCACGTTTTGGTACCTAAAACGTGTTCCTTAAGAAATAACAAACCACCTATCGGACACCCCCCTTCCTTCCTCCCACAACTTCAAAAGAGGACCACAAAAAAAAAAAAAAAAAAAAAGAGAAACACCCGAGAGACCAAGTAGAGGCCTCACACCCTCACCCACCTGTGCCCCGGAGGAGAGGACCCCATCCTGCATCTTCCACCGGGAGCGCCTGCTCTCAGGAGCGAGCGGGCGGCCGCGCAGGGGGCGTGTGTCTGTGTGTGATGTGCCTTCATGCGTCACTCTATTTATGTTGTTCGCAGCCCAACGGTAGCGGCCAGGGCAAAGTCCCGGGGTCATTTTTGCTACCGCCGCCGCCTCCAGTGGCCAGACCTGTGCCCCTTCCTATGCCTGATTCCAAATCCACCAGCACTGCCCCAGACGGCGCCGCCTTGACTCCTCCATCACCTTGTAAGTGGACGATGAAACCGAAACCACAACGCCCAGCGTCCCCGGCCCATCCAAACCGTCTCCACTGCAAAAAGAACCCCCCCACCCCCGCCCACCACCAAAGCCCCCCAACCTGGAGTGCCACGGAGCCTCCCGCCTGGACGAGAGCAGAGCTGAGCCCCCAGCCATGGCCTCCTGGGCCTGTCGCATAAGCCAGCACCCCAGGACCCCCCTGCCTGCCCGCTGCTCCCAGCTGGGGCCCCTGGCCCAGGCCCCTCCGGGGGGCGGGAGGGGAGCACAGTGGGGCACACAGGCCAGGGGTGCTGGCCGGGGTGGGAGGGGCGGGGAGGCGCAGCCATGCCATCTTCATGCCTGATTGCTGTTTTTTTCGTTTTTCGTTTTTTTGTTTTTTGATTTTTTTTGTTGTTTCGTTGTGCCCTCCACACCAAGAAAATTAACTGTGACCACAAGGCGACGCCACCACCATCCCCTTTTTGCCTTACCCCTCACCTCCATTCTGGGGCCCTGGGGCCTCTAAAGGTGCAGCAGACCAGCCCCTGACCCTCCCCTTCAGTCTCACGTTTGGTTTCTCGTTGTTCCTCTTCCCCTCCCCCCAATTCCTTCCCCAGGTTGGATGTTCCAAGCACAAGAGAGGGCTCTGGGCCTCGGCTTACTTCATCTCTTTCTCTCTCTCTCTTTTTTTTTTTTTTAAACCAATGACAAATTTTGTCAAAGGGAAGAGAACCATCTGAGTGGAGAGGCCCGAGGTAGACCCGACGTGAAGGAAAGAGCGGCGGGTGGGCGGTGGCCGTTTGTGGGTGGGCTGGGCCACGCGCGCGCGCTTCGGGCACTCTTGGGGCTCGCAGGCCACAGGCCAGGACTTCTGGCAGCGGTGGGCGGGGGCGGCCCATCTCACCACTCTGCTCGTCTCGCACTCTCTGTCTCACTTTCTTTCTCACGGTTTGAGTTCTTTTCCCCTCCATCCTTTTCATGTCATCTTCCCATCTGCATCTGCCATGAGACACCAAGTCATGGTCATGGTCATTGGAGGGGGGCAGGGTGGGGGGAGCCCAGCTGCAGGGTGGCGGAGGTGGGGGTATTCTGGACAGAATCCGGGGAGCACAGGGCCCCCGGTGTATGTGGTGCAGGGGGGGTGGGGGCCTCCCAGGCAGCTTGTGACATTCCTCGTTCCCTCAGGGGGCATCCTCCCTCCTGGGGGTGCAGGGCTCACTCCCTCCCATGGGGCTCCAGCTGGACAAGCCAAGAGGAGCTCAGGGCTGTTTGGCCCTTTTGCCCCCTCAGTCCCCAAACAACTGCCCCCAGGTGCCCAAGCCCTGGGGCTCTTCCAGGCCCTCAGGCCTTCTCCTCCCCTTTGCCTTGGCCCATCTCGGGCCTTGGGGACTATAGGACCTGAGTCATCCATCAGAGGAGAATGCCTGCAGGCCCTGAGCCTTGCCACCCTTGCCCCCAAGTCGGCAGCCAGCTCCTAGGACCCTCTCTGACCCCGTCCCACCCGGCTCAGCCCTCTGTCGGGCCTCTTCAAGTTCCCCAAGCCACTGGCCCAGTCCTTGGGGCTGCCCAGGGTGGTAAGAGGGGCAGCACTCAACTAGCTGCCCTGGTTGTAGAGGTGGCATGGCCGAGACGGCCTTCCCCACCTGAGATGGGGCCCACCTGAGAGCACCCGCCCTCCCGGGGCCCCTGTTCTCCAGACCCGAGGGGGCCAGTGGGAAAGCAAAGGTCTACTTTGGGAGCTTCGGGACAAGGGCTCTCCCTGGCCCTGCCCAGGGCCTGGCTAGGGGTCTGTGGAACCTCAGCTGAAGCCTCTAGGGCCCCTCCCTCACCCCCAGCCATGAAAGAGGACACATGGCTGAGGCAGAGTGCTGGGGGGTGGCGGCAGTTTGTGCTCCTGGTTAGTGAGAGGACAAGGGGCCCCTGCGGCCTGTCCTTCCCACTGCCAGCCTCCGCCTGGGCGACGTGGTCTAACCCGGTCTCTCCCTCTCTCAGCAGCCCTGAAGGGCAGTGCCTGGGGGGGCCCCACGGCCTCATGGGTTCTCTCCCTCTCTCCCCTGCTCCCCACAGCATTCGCAACGACAGGCGCCTCCTCTGCCAACCGGTTTGTCAGCATCGGACCCCGGGACGGCAACTTTCTGAACATCCCACAGCAGTCTCAGGTAGGAGCCCCCACCTTGAGGAGGTGGGCACGGGCAGGAAGGGGCAGGGCATTGTGCTGTTGGAGAGGGCCTGGGGAAGCGGCTGGCCGGCCGGGGCAGGGCTGGAAGGCCCAGGCTTTTGCACGCCCAGCTGAGCCTGTCTCCCCAGGCAGCCCCCAGGCCCCCCCGGCTAATCAGCTAATTGGATAATTAGCTCTGACAGCCCGGCCCTGGGGAAGGCGGCCAAGGACCCAAGGCTGGAGGCGCTCTGGGCCAGCCTTGGTGCGAGCAAAGATGGAAGCCTGAGGCCGGTCAGGAGGACAGTGCTGCCTCGTCACTCTCCTCCCGCTTCGCTTAGGGCTGGAAGCCCTGGCCCCCAGCCCTCCCTTCTTCCCTGGCTTTGGGTGGGCTGGGCAAGGGGTGGAGGAGGGACAGAGCGGCTTGGTGGGCCACGTGCCCAGAGACTCTGGCACCAACGGTAGGCAGGGCTCGTAGGGCAGGGCCCGGTGCTGCCTGGAGGCCCCTCCCCAAGTCCCCATGAATCCTGTTAGAGGGGAGGCCAGCTGCTGGAGCCCCAGTCCCGCTTCTGTGCCCCCCAGTTCTCACGAGGAAACAGCTCCCCCAGCCCTCCTGCTGGAGGCCCCTGGACCCGGCTGTGCACAGGCCCCCTCCTGCTGGTGCCTGTCCCCAGGAGGCTGGGAAGAGCCTCCAGAGCACAGAGCCCTTGGGCGCAGGGAGGATGCCCCCAGGAGCAGGGCAGAGGCCGCGTTTCCAGTGCGGGGTTTCTCCGAGAAGAACATGAAAATCTCTCTCTCTTTTGCACGTTTTACAAAAACACTGCCCTGTGAGCCCAGGGCCCTGGAGGCTTCCTCAGCCCCGGAAATCCACCTCGGCCCAGAGCCCCAAGGCCACCTCTTTCAGCTCCTGCTCCCTCTGCTCTGAGGCCTGAGTCCAGAGAAAGTTGGTGGATGGAAGTTTTGTGTGTGTGGTTTGAGGTTTTGTTTTTTTTCCCTTTTCCTTTCCCTCCCTCAAAAAAAAAAAAAAAAAAAAGCCAAAAAACTTTGTCAAACTTCAAACTTCAGAGCTCCCTAGTGGCAAGGAGGGAGGGGAGGAGAACGTCAGCCCCCTCCAGCTTCCCACCCCCTTTCCCAGAGTCACGTCTGACCCGTCTGGTTTCCAGGAGCAACCAGACATGATGTAACACCCAGATGAACTTGAACTTGGGGGTGTTGAGAAGAAAAACAATGGCTCTGAGCAGGGGCTGGAGCCAGCCCCTCCGCTCTGTGTGAGGAGGCAGAGAGAGCCCTGCTGGCGGGGGGCGGGGGGTGCCGGCCAGAGGAGGGACAGCAGTCGGCCTCCCCTCCTAGCTCTGGGCTGGCCCCAGGCGGCAGGGCTCCCCCGCGCCCACCCACCCGCCCGCCCTCCTGCGGCCAGCGCTGCTGCAGCAGCTCTGACTGTGCTCCCTTGCTCGCTCGGCGCACTGCGGGCCCGCCCCGCTCACCCCGTTTCCGCCTCCGGGTGCTTCCCTTCTTCACTTGCTCTGCTCACTTTGCTTGGACTTCGGGGCCAAGTCTGAGTTTGAGGCAAGTTTGGGAAACAGTTTTTCTCTCCCTTGTTCTGCAAGGGGCCTGGGCCCCTGCACACACCGCCCCCTCCCCGGCCCCCAGAGCAGGCAGGTGTGTCTGGGGGGTGGGGGGACCGGAGCTGGACAAGCTGAGCTGGGAGCCTTTGGGCCTGGGGGCAGGCAGGCGGCTGCGGCGGGCGCAGGGGGTACCGTGGGGGGCGGTTTCCACAGTAACCAGTGACTTTAGCTGATCTCTGGAGCACCAGATGGAGAGAGAACAATAGAATGAGGGAAGAAAAGAGAATTTTAGCAATTTTGTCATTCCCTGGGCAGCGCTTTTTACTTAGTTTTAATCAGTTTTGGACCTGGCTCAGGAAGCAGGGAGGAGTGAGCAGAAAAAGCCAGTCCGTGCTTGGCAGCAGGTCCCCCATTTCTGGGACCCGTGGGGAGGTGCTGGGGAGCCCGCGGGAGCCGCCTTTGTCCCTAATGCCAGGCCTGGAAGTGGGGTCCTAGTTGTCCCCAGCCTCCTCCCCCTCACTGGGACAGGGAGGGGGAGGCTCATGGCCAGGGCAGTGGTGTAAGGGTTCCAGTGTAGTCTTCCCCTTGGGAAGGGGGTCCCAGAAAACACTGAGGCCCAAGCCTGCAGGGATGGGAGTTGGGGGCTCACCCAGGCAGCTCTCCGCCTCCTCGGGCCAGGAGGAAGCCCAGGCTGCTGATCCGGCCCTCGCCCGCTCCAGGGATGCCTCGAGGCTGGTGCCCCCACGCCTTGCCAGGCCTCCGTGAGCCTCCCTTGGGCCTCGCGTCAGCTGTGGGGTGGACTTCAGGCAGGCCTCCTCCATGCGTGTAGTCCAGCAGGGGGCAGGAAGTTCAGCGTCTCTGCCCCCCCAGTGAGGGCCGGCAGCGCCCCCGTCCCTGCGGCAACCCTCAGCCCCCACATTTCCAGATGCCTCTCCATCTGCACCATTCACTGGGGTAGCCACTGGCCACGTGTGGCTGCTTACAAATAAGTTAAATAACTATCTGGAGAAAGATTTAGTCCCTCCGTCACACTAGCCACGTTTCAGGTGCTTAGAAGCCACACGTGGCTAGCGGCTACCACATTGGACAGTGCAAATAGGGGACATTTCCATTGTCTCAGAAAGTTCTAGATGATCTCCAAGGCCCTTTCTAACTCTGAAATTCAAAGTCTCCATCTCACAGTGGTTGACAGCCCATGGTCCCAAACCAGAGTCTGAGGGGTAGGTCCGTCCTGCAGGCATAATCTGTGTGTCCGAAACAAGGGTTTTAAATATTGGAAATTTTCACATGAAATTCTGTCTGGACTTTGGCTTCTTTGGAAACGCTGGCTGATCTGAACACCCCAGGCCCTCATCCCAAGGTGGCAGCCTTGGCCCTAGGCGGGGGCGGGCGTCCTGGCCACCACAGACCCTCCCTCCCTGGGAGCACGCCCCACGGAGCTGCCCATGCGTCTGAGGCCCACGGCTACATGGCCTGGGGTAGCTCCCCGCCCTCTCTTTCCACGGTTCCTGTGGGGAGGAGGGGGCAGCAGCAAGGGCAGAATGAGGCTGTACCCAGCACAGCCTCTTTCGTTAGCTCTGCTTGGCCCCTGCAGGTTGGAGTCTGTGACCCAGAGCCTGGGAGAGGCCCCAAGATGCATTTTCAGGGACCCCCATTTTGCCCCCAAGGGTACCACCAGGTGTACCCTGGCACTGTAGACCATAGAGGACGACGAGGTGGGCCAGAGCCTTTGGTGGAGGGCGTTGCCAGGGAGCCCAGTCCTAGGGGTCCACCCTGGGTGTGTTTTGTGCTGAGTGGTCGCCAAGGCCCGTTTGTGGGGAGGCAGCGCCCCCTGCTGGCACCCTGAGGAACGGGACACCAGCCCCAGGGAGCCTCTGGTCCTTCCCCAGGGCCTGGTGCCCTCAGGGTAGAGGATCAAACTCCGTGGGCTGCAGGCCCCTCCCCCAGGCCTGGCACTGCTAGGGACTGAAGCCATGTGCTGTGTCCCCCTTCCCAGCCTTTCAGCCTGTGGGACCGTGGCTGGGGTGTGCAGACAGGAATTTCTGCTTTTAATCCAAAGAGACAGAAAGAAATCTCAGCAAGAAGCTGGACCACCCCCACCCCACTCTCCAAACTCCTCTGGGACAAAAGCTCCAGCCTGCCTCCTCCCCACCCTCCAGGACCCACACAAAACCTCCACAATTGGAAACATGGCCAGATCCCAGGTCTGTGCCTGTGCCAGCGCCAGCCGCGGGGTCCCACCCGCTGGCACGGTGCCCGTGAGAAGGCCAGCTGGGCTCTGGCTCTGGGGGCAGAAGTCCCAGAGGAGGGACTGACAGGACGGGCGTGAACCTCGGTGTGGGGTGTTGGTGTCCTTGGCTCCGCTGGAGCGGGCCTCCAGGGGCCTCGGGCACCGGCCTGCAGCCACAGGGCCGGGTGCAAGGGGAGGGGCCTGCCCCTGCGGTGCTCAGCATCACCTCTGTTTTGTCCCGTTTCAGTCCTGGTTCCTCTGATAAGATCAACAAAAGGAATGACAAAATGAAAAGAAGAGGTTCCTCAAACGGGGGGAGAAGAAATTTTGAGACGTGGAAAAATCCCCCAGCCCAGCCCAGCCCCACCGAAAAGCAAAACTTAGACGTCGTCAGCCACTCAGCCCTTCTCTCCTCCAGCCCGGGGCCCTGCAGGCCCCCAAGCAGCCCAGTTCTCGGAGAGCCCTCGCCTCGGCAGAGGTCTCGGTGGAGCTGTGCACCGGCAGCCAAGCAGAAAGAAACATGCAAAACGGACTCTGTCAAGCCCAGGACAGAAAGAAAGGAAGGATGCAGCAGAACTGCCTTCCTCCCCCATCCCTTCCTGGCCTTCTGGGAAAGGAACGAAATCCCCAAACAAAGCAACCAGCACAGTTCTGAAGGGGCTGTCCCCCACCCTCACCCTTCCTAGGGGACCCCCACCCTCAGCTAGGGCTGCGGCTTCACCAGGGAGCTCGGAGGACCAGCTCGTGAAGGTGACGGGGTGCTGATCCAGAGGGCTGTCCTCTCCAGCCTCCACCCTCTTCCTCCCTCACTGCCTTGCCTCTGGCTTCTTCCTCAGCTGCTCTGGACCGGGCAAGGCACAGTGGCCTCCACATCCCCCTGCCCCACCCTTGGGCTAGAAGCCCCCCGGGTGGGCAGGGGGCGTCCCCTGGAGCTGGTTCCGTGCTCCTGGAATGGAGGGTGTTGTGCCACCCCACCGTGAGCCGCAGGGGCAGTTCCTGGGGCCCCAGACTCCTGTACAGTCCATAGGAAAGAGTCGAGTGCTCTCGACGGCCTGTCCCAGCCTGGGACAGACCTCCTCTTCCTTCTGTCTGCAGCCAGGCTGGGAAGGTCGCCCTCCTGCCACGCCACGAGTGGGGGCAGGTGGGCCCCAGGTCACCCTCACACCCCAGCCCTGCATGCAGGTGCCCTCACTCCGCCCCATCGGTCCGTGCCCCTGCCCCTCACGCAGACAGCCCTGCTGTGGCCGGGCCGGAGAGTGGAGCAGAAAGGGGACCCCGGAGCCGAGCGAGGAGGACGAGGCAGCTGCTGCCATGGGCTAGGCCGCCACCTGCAGTAGGTAGGCGTCCTGCTCGCCGACTTTCAGTTCCTTTGGAGGGTGTTGGGTGTTGTCCTTTCTCACAAGTGTTTTGGAGCTTTCTCTGTCCCCCTCCACTTTCCCCACCACCCTGCCCACCCCGTGGCCACTTCTCTCTGGATCTCAGCTGTCAAGTCTGTACTCTTTATTTGGGGGGGGACATTCATTGTTTGGGTCTTTCACTGTTGGAATTGAGAACTCCTCCATTTGAGCAACTTGGGAACAATTTGGTAACACACCACAGGAAGTAGATCTCCCCCCCACCCCCACCCCGCAGCCCCCACCTCCCCAAAGGGAGGGTTGGGGGCCTGTCCAGAGGGTCTTCAGAAGCCCCCTGGGAGGGAGGGGAGCAAGAGCACGCCCAACCCCCTGCAGGGTGTGACTTGGCCCCTCTGGCTTGTCTTTCTGTGCCTTACTCCCTCCTGCCTGCATCTCCCTTCTGGGCCCCTTCTCCAGTCCTTGTGCCTCTCTCTCTCTCCATGTCGCCCTCTCTCTCTCCCTCCCTCTCTCTCTCAACTGTCTGAAAACACAAAGCACAGGTCAGGATCGTCTGAAAGTCAGTCAACCCAACATTGCACGGAGGGGTGGGTCGTGGGCTTTATTTATTGTGCATCTAGTTTGTGAGGCTGTGGCCCCGGCAGGCGGGAGGAGGAGGGGAGGAGGGCCCTTACCTGGGGCAGAAGGGGCCAGCGAGTGGCGCCTCCTCCCCAGCTGGAAGCCACAAGGTGGCTGGCCCCAGGGATGGGTTTTATTGGAGGTTGAGCGAAGCCCCTCCCTCATCGGCGTGCAACCCTCGGGGAGGACCGGGACTGAGAAGCAGGGGACAGGGGATCCCGCGGGAGCTTGGGGGGGCGTGGGGAGTAGGGCGGGGGCGGGAGCGGGGGGGGGGGCCGGGTGGGCCGGGCGTGACGCGCGGTCAAAGTGCAATGATTTTTCAGTTTGGTTGGCTAAACAGGGTCAGAGCTGAGAGGGGAGCGGAAGGGACCCCCTGCCCGGCCGCACGCGCCTCTTCCCTCCAAGACAATCGGGGCTGCGGGCGCGGTGGGCCCGCGGGAGCCGGGGGCCGCGGGGCGCCCGCCCGGGCGAGGTCGGAAGCTGCAGGCCAGCTGGGCCGGGGCGGGGGCGCGCCCGGCGGGGCTGCGCGGGAGGGCGGGGTGGGGGGGGCCGCTCCTCTCCCAAGTGTCGCTGTGAGGGGCAGGCGAGGGGCGACGAGGGCGACAGGAGATGTGGGGACTTGTTAGAAGAGAAAAAAAAAAACCCACAAAAAATATATATGGGGGAAATGAACTTTTTTTTTTTTCATTGAACCAAGTGCAATGCATCAGAGAGTTTTCCTATCTTTGTATGTTAAGAGATTGTTAAGAAAAAAAAATCTATTTTTGTTGTAATGTCCTCGCGGCTCTGGGGACGCTAAAAGAACCGGGCCTGCCCCGCCCTGCGCGGGGATAACGAAAGCTGAGTGTTTTTTCCTTTTTTTTTCGTTCGTTTTCATTTTTTTTTAAGTCGTTTTCCTGCGTTGACGAGGATGATCTGGGGTTTTTATTTGTTTCGTCGTTCGTTCTCGGTTTCGGTGGGAGGGCTGAAGGAAACGTTCACATTTTAGAGTTACAAAAATGAACACCTTGACATTTAAAAAAAAAACACAAGATCAAAAAGGAAAAGGACGAGAAAAAATTATTTTTAAGATAATTCAACATAAAAACCCTGGTGCTTCTTACATTATAAAGTACGTTTTAAAAAAAACCCACAAACTATTATACATAAGTTTATGAATCAATTAAATATCCTGCACTTGTTAGGAACACGCATATCCCTTCTTTGTTGAGTTTAACGGAACGGGACAGCGGCGTGCGCCCGGCGGCTGGGCTGCTCTGGCCGCGGGTCTCCCCGGGCGCCCCTCCCCGGGCCCAGCGCCCCCTCCTCGCCTATCCCCGTCCCGGCACGGGGGCGCGGCGAGGGGTCCCCAGCCCCTCCACCGCAGAGGTCAATGCCAACGAACAAACGTCCCCTCCCGCCCTCCCTCTCCCCCCGCCCCGAGCGCCCTTCTTTGAGCCAGACGCCAACTTGACCCTCACCAGCATTATCAGGAGCGCGCTCAGCAAGTTGGTAGTATCTTCCCCACCTCCCCGGCGCCCCCGACTCAACATCACTCCCCCACCCCCCACCCCCATCCCCGTCGCCCTCCGGGGAGCACGGGGAAGGCTCGACGCTCCAAGACAGGACCAGCCAAGCTGACAGGTCGATTCGCCCAGGCCCGCGCCCGCACGCACGCACGCACACGGCCCCGCACACAGCCCCCCAGCCCCCTGCAACCTGCCCCGTCGACTGCCTTACACACCCGCTCCCGCGCTGGCCGGCCGACCTAGTGCCTTGTTCTCACCCCCGTGCTGGCGGAGCGGACGCCGCGCTCTGGGTCCCAGAGGGGCCGGGTGGCTCAGACGACCCACCACTCCCCACCCCGACCGTGCTGAACGGACCCCCCACACGAGAGAAAATAAAGGAGCAATAAAGTCACGAGAACTTTCATCCCCCATTTGAGAGCCCGAGGGGCACCCCAGCCCCGCCTCTGCTCCCCCACCCCACCCTAGGGGCGCCCCCCTCCGCCCGCAAGCCAGCTTGGGCCAGCCCCGCTTCGGCCCCTCCCGGGAGATCCGTGCGCCCGACCAGCACCAGCATCGCGGACCGCAAAGGCCGCCCGTCCCGTCAAACAAGTTTCTTCTTAGGCTAAGAAACGCAGTATATACGAGTATCTCTATATATAGTACTAATGGATTTGGTGTGCTTCCCCTTAGCGTCCCCTGTCCCTCCGCTCCT
This sequence comes from Ceratotherium simum simum, assembly GCF_057802395.1. NCBI lineage: Eukaryota > Metazoa > Chordata > Mammalia > Perissodactyla > Rhinocerotidae > Ceratotherium > Ceratotherium simum. The sequence goes on along the minus strand of NC_141938.1, from coordinate 2,191,167 downwards.
CCTCCTTCGGCCTGGTCTCCCCTCTCTGCCCTCCACCCCGTCTCTGCACTGAGATACATAAGAAACAAGGGTAGTTTACTGTCTGTTTTGTTTTCTGGGTTTTCAGTGTCCTAGCGGAATGCAAGTAGGCAGCCAGCCCGTCTGTCCCCTCTCCGCCCCGCCCCGCCCCGCCCCGCCACTGCGCTTCTGTTATACCATCTTTGCCTGACTCTCTCCGGCTTCTCCATTGAATGGCTAATGTGTATGTGAAATAAAGAAATAAAGAAAAACAAAAGCAAGAGCGCCTGAGCCTTTGCTAACGCGATCGTGCGGGACCGCCTCGGGGTCGGTGTGTGCGGCCCCCGCGTCCATTCTGCGCCTCTCTCCTCGCACGCCGTCGAGGAGCGTCTGTCCCTGAGTCTCCGGGAGGGGGCGCCGCTGAGGAGGGCGAAGGCTCCCCGGCCCTCCCCACCTCTCGGCGACCCCAGCCCGGAAAAAAGAGGCGCCACTTTGGTCCGATGACCGCTCTGCCATGTGGGTTCCTGGACCTCGACCCCGGGAGGGGGACGCGGACAAGGCCACTTTCAGCGGGCGGCGGATGATAAAAGGGTCTGCCGAGCACCTGGGGGCGACGGTCGCCCTTCCAGACCCCTGGGCCCTTTCCCTTGTAGGACACGTCCTCACTGGTCCCTCTTCCGGGAAGTTCGCTCCAGAGCGGGCGCAGCGCGTCGCCCGCCCCTTCCTCGACGGCCCTGGGCTGAGTTCCTAGTGACCCTCGGTGCAGAGGCGACGCCGCGGAGGTCACCGCACCTCCGGGCTCACGGCCGCTTGTTCCGTCTTGATGGGCCGGGACGCCCCGCGAGGGCTGCCCTCGGGGCCGGCCGGGGGCGCCGGCTGCGGGCGCGCCCCCGCCTCGGCCCTGCGGCAAGGCCCGCGGCGGGCGCATTCGTCCGAGCCTCGGTGCGCCGGCCGCTTGCGGGGCCCGGGCGGGGCGGGGCCGGCGGCCAGAGCGGCCGCCTGGTCCCGCAGCAGGCGCACCAGGAAGCCGATGTATTTCATGGCGAGGCGGAGCACCTCGTTCTTGCTCAGCTTCCGGTCGGGCGGGTGCGTTGGCAGCAGCTTCCTGAGCTCGGCGAAGGCGCCGTTCACGTTCTGCTGCCGCCAGCGCTCGCGGCTGTTGGTGAACACGCGCCGGGCCACCTTCTGGGGCTGGTGCCCTGAGGACAGGGGGTCAGGGTTGGCGCCGAGGCCCGGGGGGCTCCCCCTCCTGCCCTCACTTCTGGCACCCAAAACCCTCGTGGGGACTCAGCACAGGCGTTGGGCTGGGGCTTTCTCCACCCAAGGGACCCACGTGTAGGATCCACGTGTAGCTCTCCTGCCGGTTAGCAGCCCCGCCCCCCACACCACCCCAGCCCTCCAGACAAGGAGCATCGCAGGCCCACGCTGCAGACACTGGGGCCTTCTGTCCCTCTGACTGTCGGCACCTTTGTGCCACTGGTTGAGATTCCCTAGGGCAGTGTTTCCCCGGGCTGCCAGGCTGGGGAGCTGTCCCTGTGGTCCTCATCGAGCGTGCCCCTATGTGTGGCTGAGTGTGCTGGTCGGTCTGAGGGATTCTCTCCTGGTTGTGGGCCAGTCTGCGTCTCCGGTGGCTGTGTGAACTCCTGGTATATCTAAATGGCTGTGGTTGTGTGTGATCCTTGCCATGTGGTTGCGGTCATATGGCTGTGTCACGCGTGGCTGTGGTTCTGTGGCTGACTCCTGTGTGGCCATGGTCCTAAATGGCTGTGGTTGTGTGGCTGTCTCTTGTGTGGCTGTGGTTGTGTGGCTGTCTCTTGTGTGGCTGTCTTGAGAGGTTTGTCCTGTGGCTGTTTCCTGCGTGGCTGTGCGTTCACGTGGAGCTGTCATTTTGTGGCCCCTGTGCCATGCTGTGTTTTGCTATGATTCTTTGTGGCTTGTTGGGTGGCCGTGGTTGTGTGGGACCGACCATGGGTCTGTGGGTTTGCACGTGGGTGTAACCTAAGTACTGAGCTCCTGTGTGGGCTGTCCTGTGTGTGTCTGTGCGCTGGTGACACCTCTCCCCGTGGAAGGGTATGGGACAGATGTGGCCCCGCAGAGATGGCGGCGCACACACAAACCCACACTCACCCTCAGCCAGCTCCTGCTCACAGTGGCTCGGTCTCCGCTTCAGCCGGCTGCTAGGGAAGATGCCGAAAGGTCCTGCCGGCCCAATGTAGAGGCTGTAAGGGGTTGTGGGTCACTAACGCCTTGTGGACAAGGACCTGCCCCGGTTCCCCCCAGGCCCCAGCCTCTACTGACCTGTTGAGAAAGGGGTGAGGGTGGTAATGCAGGGCCAGGGGTGATGCGGCGGCTCCCAGGGTGGAGAGTTGCAGCAGCGGGGGCCGCAGGGCGCTCAGCTCTGTGGTGGCCACGGCCGCCCCTGGTGGCCTGGTGTGGCCCAGGCTGATGACTGGCACGCCGGGGGGCAGCCTAGGGGGGGAGGAGCCTGGGTGGCCCACCACCTCTGCCTTCGGGGGCCCGGGCGAGACGGGCTTGGGGGGAGGGACAGGCGCTGGGCTGGGGGCGCACACCATCTCGGCCTTCTCAGTCATGGTGGGGCCCACCTCTGCCTGGGCCTGGGGCGGGCACATGGACCCCGAGGGGGTGCTCACCTGTGGGAGGAATGGAGGGATCAGATGCCACACACACCCCTTAGCCCGAGAGCCCTAGAAATGGGAGGGAGAGTGGGGGGGGATGGCGATTCAGCAGGCAAAGTCAGGTGGGGGGGTGGGCCCAGAAACTGCCAGGACATGGGAGGGGCCTGACACAAGAGCAGGAGGCGCCCACTGAGGCACTGGGCAGCACTGAGCTGGGCAGTGCTGTCTCTGAGCTGTTTGTGACCCATGAGGGCCTCAGTCACCCAGTCCCTGAGCAAATTTCCCTTCTTCCAGAATCCCCTCTCACCTGGAGGGAGGGGCAAGGGAGGGAACCCACGATGTACCCTGTGACACCCAGGATGATCCTGTGACCTTCTGATCTGATCCCGAGACCGCTCACTGATACCATGGGACCTTGGAATTCCTCCACGATTGACTGATCCTTCACTGACTCCCCCCCAGGCTGACCATGTGGCCCTCAGCTATGACCACAGGCTCTTCCCACTGCCTGCATGTCAGACCCTGAAAGTCCTCCGTAATTGCTCCCGTGGCCCCCTTCACTGAAAATGTCCCCCTTACTAACCCTGTGACCCCACTGCTGACACTGTGACCCCACATGTTGACCCTAGGATCCCCAAACACTGACCCCACAGCCCAGTACCTACAGTCATGCCCCACTCCTCCCTCTGGCCCTGGTGTCTCCCCACCCGCCATACCCCCCATCAGCATCCGCGCCTTCGAACCCTCCTTAGAATTCCCTGTTCATGCCTCGCCCCATGGCCTGGAGTGTCCCAGCAACATCTGGGCTCCCGGCCCCTTTGCCCCGCCTTCCCCAGCCAGGCCCTGGGGAAGCTGGCCTGGCCCCTCACTTAGTAAGTCCCCACTGATGAATGAATGAATGAATGAATGAATGCAGGCAGTCTTGGGATCCCCCACCTTCAGGTCAGTTCCCCTCTTACCCCAGCGCTGGTCCTGCTGCCTGGTGAGTGCCCTGGCTCTGTCCGTCAGGGCGAGGATGCAGCTGTGGCTTTACGCCAGGCCCCACAGCCAGCTCCCGTCCAGCCTCTGTGCTCCGGCCTGCTGGGAGCCGGCTGCCCCGTCCAGGCAGCAGCGTCAGGCTGTGCCTCTTCCCGGGCTCCCAAGGGTCTTGGCGGCAGCGTGGGTCCCTCGAGGGAAAGTGAGCTGCTCCCGGCCGGCCCGCCCTCTCCCCGCCCCCCGGCGGCCCGGTTTCCTCCCTCTCACCCCCAGCCACGCCGGAGGATGCTGGGCCAGCGCAGATAAGGGCCTGTCCGCCTGGCCGCGCCTGATAAGGAGCCGGGCTGACCCCGGAGGAAACCGGCAGGCGGGGATCTCTGAGCGTGGGCCTCACGGCCCCGCCCCCGGGCCAGCAAGGGCAGGACTTGGCCGGCACCTCTTAGGGCCTCACCTTCTGTCCCACAGGACTCGAGGGACCCCCACCCCAGCGTGCAGCTGGGCGGTGCCCGGATATGTGCAGAGGGGAAACCGAGGCAGAGAAGATGCGGCCTCCTGTGTTGCTTGGGCCTGGCCTCTGGCTTTGAACACCCCCTGCCCGAGTGTCCGTGCCAGTGGGGGTGGAGAACCCTTTCCGGCCCTGCTGGGGCCTCGTGACCCGGCCTCCCCTCCTCTCCTCACCCTGCCTGGTTCCTCTTTTTACAGAGCCCCTCCCGGCCTTCCCGCCACCCCCACCCTGGAGTGGGACACCAGCGGGAGGGCAGCTAACAGTCTGGCCTTGGGTGTCCAGCCTGGGCAGGTGTCCTGGGCCCCCAGGAAGCTATCCACCACACCTTTCCAGGCTCAGGAGGGTGACAGGAAGTGCCACAACTGGCAGAGACTTCCTAGGGCGTCAGGGCGGGCAGAATCTTCCGATAGGCGCCCCCAGCACGTCCCCACCATCCTGGGCCTCCAGGTCACAGGATGGCATAGCCCCAAGTCAGTGGTCCCTGGCCCTCCTCTCCGGGCCACTGCAGCGTTATAAGCCTCTTGGAGTGGTGAGGAGACTGGAGACCCCGCTGGAGCCTCACTGAGGGAGGGGCCTGGGTCCAGCTAGGAGCCGCCACAAGACTGCTCCTTACGCTGGCACCCTGCCCCCTGGTGGGTCATGCTTTGCCCTGTGTATGTGGGTGACTGCAGGAGCCCAGGCAGGCCCTCAGCGCCGCCCAGCACCCGCACTACCACCACCCTCCTAGGAATCGGGCGAAGGCCGGGCCCACAACCAACCGTCCCGCTGCCCAGGGAAGCGAGAATACGCTCCGAGCACACGGGCTAACTCTGATGACCCTACAGAGTGGGTTCCGGGATGAGGTTCATTTCACAGACGGGGATGAAGCACGCGTGCTCGCGGGGGTCCTACAGCTACCCCGCGGCGGGTGGGGATTGCGCCCCAGGCCTCTCGGTTGCTAACCCCTGCCCTGGGAGGAGGACATGCAGCAGCCTGCCGGGTGCCCCAGTGCGCGCCCGAGGGGCCGCGGGGCAGGAAGCACCTGGTCTGGAGCGGATACACAAGGCGCCTGGTTCCGGTCCGGCTTCCGCCACGGCGGTCCCGGGGGGAAGGGGGGGCTGGGCCAGAGAAACCAGGCGGCGAGGCGGCGGCGCGAGGCCACGTGGGGGCTCGGTGGCTGGAGCACCCGCCTGCGCCCGGGAGCGCGCCGACGGGGGTGGGGGGCGATTAAAGGCCCGCGGGCGCGAGCGCACGGCTGCCGCCCCGTGGCCGCCTCGGGAACCGCAGGCGCCGGCACCGGGGGTGGATAGCCTCGTGCTGCAGAGGGACAGACCACTGTGCAGGCGGGTGCTCGGCTCCCGCCCCCAACCCAGACAAAAACGCTGGCAGCACCTCCGTCAGGCAGGGACAAACAAGCCGCCAGATGCACGGAGCTCCCAAGGGAGTTAAAACAGGTGGATAGAGGAACAGATCCCAGACATGCGGCTGGATAGACGGACAGACAGACCACAGGCAGCCTCCCTACTCAGACAAACGACAGTCAGGGGAAGGTGACATCTCTTTATTGGTTCAGTCCACGCCTGGACCAGTGGCGGCCCCAGGCGCAGGGGTGTTCTGGTCAGGGGTCTCTGGACAGTCGGTGGGGGACGGTGGGGCGCTGTGGGAGTAGCAGCACTGGTCCCCCCGTTCGCAGGTGCCCTGGTGGAGGACGGTGGGGTGAACCCTCCGCTGGTTCCTTTCCTGGATGGCGAGCTTCCTCCCCAGGACCTGCCCCGCGTCCTCCCCGCCCTGTTGCCGGAGGGGAGCCCACGCGGCAATGGGGGTGGGGCGCCTCACCTCCCTGAACCGCTTGCAGGAAAAGGTCTTGAGTCGGGCAGCCCGCTGGGCCGGGTCCTCAGCCGGCTCCTTCCGCTTATTCTGGAGCAGCCTGCGTCTGGCCTCCATAGCTCCGCTTGCGGCCCTGCCCCTGTGCAAGGGGATGAGCGGCTGGGCCCCCATCTGGCCTTTGCACCCCCTGCCCCAGCCAGGCCCCACCCCACCACGCTCGCGCTCACCCTGGCCGGGCGCGGGCCCTGGGGCCCCAGTTGGCCTCGGGGTTGGCCTGGAAGCGCCTGAGTCCTCGCTGGCGGGAGCTGGGGTTGGCATCGTCCCGGATGGTGAAGTTGGCCTGAAGCCTGGGGAAGCGGGGGTGGGGGCTGAGGGGCAGCGCCACGCGGGCGTGCACGCACTGCCCGGGCCCGTCCACCTCGGGGCAGCTCCGTGTGCCCCGGGAGACTGTCTGCCCGCGGCAGGACTCTTTCACTCATTGAATAAACATTTATCGAGTGTCTACTGTGTGCCTAAAATGTGCTGCTGCTAGAGGTGATTCTACCGCATGAGACAGACAAGCAACGGGACAGATCAGAAACCAGCAAATTATACTGTGTTAGGGCGTGAGACGCGAGTTTGGGGAAAACCACAGCAGGCTAAAGGGGAAGAGGAGAGTGGGGCAGCAGGACTGGGCAGTCAGGGGAACATGAAGGAGGCGAGGTAAGCCACGGGGGACCTGGGGACTCGCACTCCAGGCAGAGGGAACAGCGAGTGCAAAGGCCCTGAGGCAGGGCTGTGCCTGGTGAGTTTGAGTAAGTGAGGCAGGGAGAGAGTGGGGACTAATGAGAGCAGGGAGGTGACAGGGAAATGGTGCAGGGCCTGCAAGCAGAACTCTGGTTTCTACTGAGGGTGGTGGGAGCCACGGAGGGTTCTGAGCAGAGTAGGGACGGGATCTGACTCAGGGGCTCACAGGTGCCCTCTGGCTGCTGTGGGGGCGAGGGTGAGAGATGGGGGACCAGGAGGTGACTGCGCTGGTCCAGGTGAGCAGTGATGGGGCCAGGCCAGGGTGGGGGCGGAAGAGGAGGGGGAGAGGTGGGTAGATTCTGGATCTGACTTGAAGAATGAGCATGTCTGTCATGTCATCTGCACAGATGTGGCTTCCCATGCCTGTGGGCAGCCACATCCACATCCCCGCCCATACCTGGGCTCCACACTGAGAATGCGGAACGCCGGGCTGGTCTCTGACAGCCGCTCCCGTTTCACTGGACACTCCTTCTCCTGGGGGGCAAAGGTCAGAGGTCAGGAGAGGCTGGGCCCGACCACCCTGCCTTCCCACCTCCATCCGGTCAGGCGCGCCCTCACCCAGCAGCGCATTATGTCCCAGAGGGCTGAGGAGGGGGCGTCCGTCTTGATGGCATTCTTACAGGCGTGGGAGAGCGAGACCCGGAAGCCAGCGTGGAGGAGGGCTGACCTGGGGACCGAGAGGGGCTGTGAGGGGGAGACTCACCCCGAAACCGGTGTTGACCTGTGTGGGTATGAGCCATGTTTCATGCACTGGCACGACTGCACATCTCACGATGACTACGTGGCCTGCGTACCACCAGCAACCACAACCCTAAGACCACCCCCCGGCCGGGGCTCACAGCCTCTAAGCTCTGCTCTGAGCTTTGTTCTCGAGAAGCCCGTGACCAGGCTCCTGTTGATCTCCGCTTCACGGGAGACTCCGGCCTGAGAGGGGCCGACTTGCCCAAGGGCCCCCAGCGCTCAGGCCCAGGCTCACCGCAGCTGCAGCAGGCTGGGCGTGTTGCAGTGGATGGTGCTGCTCAGCTGGTCCAGCGTGTAGTAGAGAGGCACGTCCGGGAGCTCCTGCGGGGGGACGGGGGGCATGGAGTGGACGGAAGAAGGACAGCTGGGCACAGGCAGAGCCCCTCCCCTCCCCACCCAGCCCCCACCTCCGTGACAACGCTCAGGACCCCGCGGATCCGCTCCGAGGTGTGGAAGCGGCGGGGGTTGGAGCTCACAGCCTCCAGGACGCGGCCCACGAAGTCCAGGTCGTGAATGGGCCCCGCCCACAGCGGGCCGCCGAGCTGCGGACACACAGGGGCCAGATGAGCGGGGACCGAGACTGCCAGGCCCTTCGCGGCCCCCTCGCCTCCGCTGCCTGGCCCCACCTGGTGTCGTTGCCCGCAGTGCTCACACTCGGGGGCCACAGGGGGACCACACGCTGCAGAGAACTTGACCCTGTGCAGAGAGGGGTGGGTAGGATGTGGCGACCCTGGGGCGTCCCTTCACCTCCCTCCCGGCTCCCCCTTGCTCACCGGCCACCAGAGGCTCCTGAAGCCTTGCTGAGGTGCTGGAGGTGGAAGGCCCCGCAGCCCACACACTGGAACACCAGTGCCTGTTTGCTGTGGGGGGACAGGGGTGGCCACGGTTCCCAGCGTGGTCACCACCCTCAGGCTGACTCGGCCCCCTGTAGGACCCCGTTTCCCCAGGGCAGGACCCTGCACCCCCCTCACCCCCAGGACAGGCCCTGCTGCCTCCCTCAATCCATCACCCCCACCCCCACCCCACCCCAGGCTAACCTGGCTGAGGCCTTGACCTTGGCCTGGCCGGTGAAGACACGGACAAAAACACGCACGTAGAAGTCAGCGCTGACGCTGAGCAGTGGCACCACGAAGCGCTGGTAGCAGTTGGCTCGCAGGTCCAGGCTATGCAGGACGATCCTCAGGGCCTGGGCGGGGGCCGGGGTCACCGGTCAGCCCCGCTCCCACCGCCACCTCCCCCACCCCGGAGCCTCGCACGGTGCTCGAGGGCACAGGCTCTGGGCCGGCCCCCTGGGTGCCAAGCCCAGTGCCGAGCGACCTGGCTGTGGGACCCTTGGCAAGTGACATTACAGTTCTCTCATCTTCGAAACCACGGTGGTCTCTGTCTGTTTATGGGGCCAAGAATAATGGAGGAACGCACAGGCCCGGTACAGCGAACCCACTCCAACAAGCATCATCAGGGCGCCCCGTATGTGCCACGTGAACCGAGGACCTGCTCCGGCCCCAACGCGCTTTGCAGGCAGGAAGTGGGGACACTGGGTGCTGCAGAACTGCCAGGGCTTCCTCTTGCCAAGGGCTGCCGTGAGACCCCAACACAGGAAGGGAGGTGGCTCTCAGACTGACCAGATGACGGGGCCCTTAAGGAACAAGGAGAAGAGCTCCCCCTTTCCCGCCCCTCCACCCTCTTGAATCCCCACAGCAACCCCTCATCCCGCCCATTTCACAGATGCAAAAACCGAGGCCCAGAAAGGTGAAGTCACTGGCGCAAAGCCACTGGCAAAGCTGGGATTTGAACCCAGACCTGGACAAACTGCCTTAAAAAAACCAATCTTGTGGGGCCGGCCCAGTGGCGCAAGTGGTTAAGTGTGCGCGCTCCGCTGCGGTGGCCCGGGGTTCGCTGGTTCGGATCCCGGGCGCGCACCGACGCACTGCTTGGCAAGCCATGCTGTGGCGGCGTCCCATATAAAGTGGAGGAAGATGGGCACGGATTTTAGCCCAGGGCCAGTCTTCCTCAGCAAAAAAGAGGAGGATTGGCAGATGTTAGCACAGGGCTGATCTCCTCACAAAAAATAAATTAATTAATTAAAAACAATCTTGAAAAGTTATGAAAACAGGGAATTCTAGAAACAATAACGTAACCACCTGCTCCTCCCCTGGGCAAAGCCACTGCCCCCAAATGACCGCAACTGACATCCCAGGCTCTTAAGAACTCGGCCAGGTGAAGATGTGTTGGTGGGCACTGTCCTGGGATGGGTCTGGCCTGGCTGCCCAGAGGACGCTGAGTGTGTCTGGGGGGGCGGGTGTGCTGGGGGCCCCTCACCATCTCGTGGCAGGCCCGGCTCTTTAGGGCCATTGCCCCGTACTTGCTGTAGCACGTCTCGCCGCTGTTCCCCGCCAGCACTGCCATGTCTGTGCAGGTCACGCACAGCAGCCCTGCGTGGGGAGGGCCTGGGCAGTGAGGACCCTCCAGACACCCACGCCCTGCTCCATCCCCTGCACCAGCCGGCCTCACCTCCTTCACTCACAGCCTGCACCGCTGCGTCCAGGAAGGCGGCAGGGCTGCCGTAGGGGTCCAGGTCGATGACATCGAAGCGCTCCGACACCCTCTGGTGCTGGTACATCAGCATTCTGGGAGCAAGAGGGCCAGGTCCTCAGCCCCTGCAGCAGGGACCTGCTCTGTCCCCACATGTTCACTCTTGCAGTGTGGCGGCTATGGCCCGGCTTCGGGGGCCAGCTGCCCGGGCAGATCCAGGCTCGGCCGTTTGCTAACTGCAGGACTCCTCCTTCTCCTGCCTCAGTCTACCCGCCTCCAACGACGACGACAGCCAAGGCCGGTGGAGCGCATATATGCCTGGTGCTGCTTCAAGCAGTTTAGAGGCAGTAACCCACTTACTCACATAATCTTCCGAACACCTCCGTGGAATTGAAACTATGGTGGATCCTTCGCAGGTGAGGAAATGCAAATGCTACCTTCTAATGTAGCTTACTCTGACCACGGGATTTAAAATTACAACCCACCTCGCCACCTTCCTCCACCCCCTGGACCCTCCATTTTATTCCAGAGCACTTCTCACCTCTCGTTTGCTACACAATTTACTTATTTCTCATGATTATTTGTTATCATCAGCCTATCATATTCTTTTTTTTTTTTTTTTGTGAGAAAGATCAGCCCTGAGCTAACATCCATTGCCAATCCTCCTGTTTTTTGCTGAGGAAGACTGGCCCTGGGCTAACATCCATGCCCATCTTCCTCTACTTTATATGGGACGCCGCCACAACATGGCTTGAGAAGTGGTACATCGGTGCACACCCGGGATCTGAACCTGCGAACCCCAGGGCACCAAAGCGGAGTGCACGCACTTAACTGCTGTGCCACCAGGCCGGCCCCTGCCTATCACGTTCTAATACAGTCAGGAGCACAAATATTTATTTACTTATTTTCTTTTTTTAAAAAATATTTTTCTAATTGATCATTAAACAAATACTTCCATAAGTTTGTTTATCTTTAGACTTAACTTCTGGTGGCTTTGTTTTTTGTTTTAGTGATCAAGACTGGCCCTGAGCTAACATCTGTTGCCAATCTTCCTCTTTGTGCTTGAGGAAGATTGTCCCCGAGCTAATATCTGTCCCAATCTTCCTCTACTTTATATGGGACACTGCCACAGTAAACAGATCGGCACAGATGTTAGCTCAGTGCTAATCTGAACCTGTGAACCCCGGGCTGCCGAAGTGGGGCGCACACACTTAACTGCCTGCACCACCGGGCCGGCCCCTCTTCCTCTATTTTGTATGTGGGTGGCCACCACAACATGGCTTGATGAGTGGTGTGTAGGTCTGCGCCCAGGCTCCAAACCCGAGAACCCCGGGCCACCGAAGCGGAGCACATGAACTTAACCACTGTCCTCATTCTACAGACAAGGAAAGTGAGGCTCAGAGAGGCTAAGGCACTCTCCCAAGGTCACAGAGCAAAAATATGACAGAGCTAGGATTTGACCCCCGGCAGCCCTGCCCCAGATTCCCCCTGCAGCCACCAGGCTCTTCTGCCCCCAACCTACCGGGCGTCTGCCTGGCTGGTCTGCACCAGATGGGCCACATTGTTGAGCTGCACATTACGGCGCATGAGATCCACGGCTTGGGCAGAGGCATCATTGGCAATCACAGATCGGAGTCCAGGCACCTCTCGGGCAAAGCGAATGGAACGGAGGCCCGAAGCTGCCAGGCCCTCCAGCACTCGCAGGCCCTCCTGTTGGAGTAAGCAGGGAACCCCACTCACCTCAATACCTCCATCTTCTGCTGGACCCCAAGGAACCCCCAACACCCACCTCCTATGGCTCTCCCCCTCCAGGACCCTTCCTTTCTCCATCACCCACTAGGCTCCCGGGCTGCCACCTCCTATGCCTAGGCCCCACCTCACAGATCTCCCCCACAGCGGCTGTTCGAGGTTGGTCTCCTGGGGCCGGGTCTGCAGCCTCTTTCAGTTCAGCCTTGTCCTCCTCTCGCTCCGACAAGTCCACGACCACCTTTTGCACGTCCTTCTCACCTGGCACCTTGACTGCAGCCACCCAGAAACACAAGCCAGGCGATATCAAAGCTCCCTCGGAAAAACCTCCCCCTACTCTTCAGACTACAGAAGATGCATGAAAGAAAAAGCTCCCCAAAGTCCCTGGGGAAAGGCTGAGGAAGAGCCAGTGCCTGCTCTGCGGCTGGAGCCTTTCTGGACTTTAAGGGAGAGGGGGCGGGGCAGGAAGAGAGCTCTGTTGACCCCCCGCCTCACGCCCACCAGGAGCCTGGGCTTCCACTCACTCTGGATTCCTTTAGCCCCAAGCTGGATGCGAGCAAACTCGGTGATCACAGCACACCTGCGGGAGACGGAGAGTCAGCTCACCCCCCTCTCCACCTCACGGACCCACTGCCCTCTGCCACGCTGACCCCGGACCCCTGCTCACGTCAGGTCCCGGTTGAACTCCTGCACTGGGTTGTAGAAGACTTCGTTGGCGCTGGGGAAGACGATCTTTGCGGCCCCCTCGGTGACCGTCGTCTCCTGAGCCTCAGGTGGGCGCTCTTCTCCGCAGGGCCCGGTGCCGTTCTCCATCGCGGCTGGATTCGCCGGTCCTTGGGCCTGCCCCTCCATAAACTGGGCTCTACAGAGAATTCGGGCGGAGCGGAGAGTCAGGCTTAGCGACAGAACGATCCTCGCACGGGACATCCGCGGGCGCCTCTGCCCGCCAAGCCTGGTTCAGGGGGCGGGGGAGAGCATAGGGAGAGGATCAGAGAGCTGCGTTCCTGGGCCGAGTGGCCTGCCTACACATCTGTAAGGTAGAAGCTAAGGAGACCCTGTGGGCGCGGTAAGCTGACACCACCCTCCATCTTCGGAGGACCGGCCCCTGCGGAGCCAGAAGCCCTCAAATGGGCCCGCCCCTGCTCCGGATCCCTCTCGGCGCCGCCCAGGCCCTCCTCACCTTCTCCAGGAGAACTGAATTAGTCTTGGGGCACGTTTCCCGGATTAGGTCCTGGGCGCCGCCATGTTGGCACGGTGGGAGGGCAGGTCACGTGATAGAATTTAGCCAATCAGTGATGCTACCTACAATGGGCGGCCGGGATCAAAATGCACGCCGCAAAGCGCTGAAAGTGCTGTGCGAGTGGCCTTAATCACGGCGGCTCCCCTGGAAGGGGACACGTCACTAGCCCCATTTCACGGATGAGGAAGGTGAAGTTCAGAAAAGGGGCGGTAAGCGGAGAAATCCAACACCTATTGGTCGTCTCCTGTGTGCTGGGTGCTGTAAACACATTCTTTCAGGGCACCCTGCAGAAATAACTCTGGCTCTGAAATCAGATTTACTGCGTTTGAATCCTACTCCTATCACATACTCTTCGCAAGTTACTTAAACTCTCCGGGGCTCACTTTCTTTACCTGTTAAATAAGAATCCTACCTTCCAAGATACAGCAAAGATTAAATGGCAGAATGCCTGCAAAGTGTGCAAAGCAGCCCTTCTCACATGGCAAACCCTGAGTAGGTTCTAACCGGTGTGGGAAGGGAGAGCGTAAGTGGTCTGGACTGCCTGGGCTCCAGTCCCAGCTCGCCTTGCTGTTGGTTCTTGACCCTCTCTGTGCTTACGTTTCCCTATTTGCAAAATGGGCAGAACGTTTTAACGTTCCTTATTGGGTTGTGGTGAGTTTTAAACGAGTTAGTGCAGGTTAAATGCTTCGAACGGAATCTGACAGTGTAAGCGATGCGTAAGCATCATAAAAGCGTTAATTTGTATTGTTGCTTCTTAAGCCCGGGTTTGATCCTGGGACCCGGCACCACTTGCATGCTGTGTGATTTTGAGCAGGTTTCTTCATCTCTCTGTGCCTCCCTTACTATAAAGTGTGTGTGTGTGTAATAATTTCTACTTAAAAATGTTACTGTGAAGTTTAAACGAGATAATTCCCATAAAGAGCCTAAAACAGTGCCTGGCACAATAAACAGAAGTCATTATTGTTTCCCTTTTACAGGAAACTAAAGTTCCGAAAGGCAGAGCGACTTGCCCAAGATCGCGGGACTAGAAGGTGGCAGGGTCGGGATTCGAACTCTCCAGCAGAGCCGAGGTTCTAGGGGGGACCCGGAGGGGCGGAGGCAGACGCCGGAGAGGGGAAGAAGGGGCGCGCTCGGCGCTCGGCTGGCCTCGCCTCGGGGGCGGGGCCTGGGCGGTGCGTGGGCGGGGCCGCGGCCGCTCCTCCCCGGCCGGGCTGCGGCGGCGGCGCGGCTGGCGCTCGCTCGGCGCTCGGCTGGGGCGGCCTGGCCCACAATGAATGGCCGCCGCGGCTGCCGCTGCTGCTGAGGCGGAGGCCGCGGAGGCCGCGGAGGCGGAGGCCGAGGCCCCGGCGCAGGGGGGCGCGCCCCGGGCCCAGGCCCGGCCCCAGCCGCCGCTGCGGAGCCCGCCGGGAGCCCCCGAAGCGCGGCCACGGCGCAGGTGAGGCGGCCTGCCCCAGGCCCGGTTCCGGCCTCCTCTCGCCGGGGCGGCCCGAGGGCGTCCGCGGGCCGAGGGCAGAGGGCCGGGGGATCTCCTCCGACGGACGAGCAGCCGGGCCCGCGGCCTGCGCGCTGCCTGGGCCGGCGAGCCCGGGGAGGCCCGGCCCCGCCAGCGGCCTTGAGCGTCCAGCCCGGGGCCGGGCCGCGGGGCTGGTGGGCGGCGGGATCGGGCCAGACCGTCTCCTGCGTTCCCTGCCGGGGGCGCGAGGCCGGGCCGGGCGGGTACCGGGGGCCCGGGAACTTGGAGGGCCCGAGGAGGAAAAGTGAGGAGGCGCCCGTGGAGGCGGAGGGGGAGGGGAAGGAGGCGTCGGGCTTTGGGCCGGCCGAGTGGGGGAGGAGGGGGAGCGGCGCGGCCGGAGGAAACGGCCCGGAGGGGGGCGGGGAGGGGCCGGGCCGGCAGGTATGGTCCGGCGCTGGAGGAGGTGGGTGGGTCGGGTTACAGGCCTGGGGGCGGCCGAGGAGAAGCCCAGGAAGTGGGGCAGGGTGGGTGTGGGCGGAGTCAGTGCGGGTGGGGGCGGATAGGAGATCCTGGAGATGTTTGCAGGGGTCACATGAGGTTAGGGCCGGAGAGACGTCGGGGGGGGGGGGGGGGAGGGGAGAAGGCCAGATCCGAGGGCCATCAGGTAGGTTGAGGGAGTACTGTAGGAGCTTGGGGAGTGGGGGGAGGCAGAGTCTTTGGGCTAGGCTGGTGGGGATGTGGGGCAGGTCCCGAGAAACTAGTGTGGTCGAAAGGCACATCCCGAGATATGCTCCCCTTCCCGGCCAGGTGTTAGCTCTTGGCCAAACCTGGGGGTTCCCTCCTTCACACATCTCATCTCTGTCAGGCTCTGGGTCCCCGACCTACCTTTTGGGCAAGCCTCTGCCGATTGTTCCAGGGTGCTCCCCGCCAGAGCGGTGTTAGTGTGGGCAGCTTGGGAAAGAGTGTGGAACTCCTGGCTCGGGCGTCTGGTTTACCAGGGGGGTGGCCCTTGCCCACTCCCACCCCATATATCTGCAGGGAGGCAGCCCCACCGCCCTTACCTGAGTGTCTTAGGGTCCTAGATTTGTTCCCATTTTTTGTGACCAGAGCCTTGAGGCTCAAGCCTAGGGGATGGGACCTCCCAGCCACCATCTTATACCGTGGTCTCCCAGGCACCCGCTCCCTGGAGGTGAGGAACTGGGAGGTGAGCATGTAAAGCTCGGTTTCGTGTGTTTTGGAGGCTCCTGGTGGGGTAAAGGCAGGTCACCCAGAAGGGGATGGAATCAGGCACCTACAGCCCGGCCCAGGCCTTTGAGGCTGCTGGCCCAGGGGCTCTGGCTCTAGGGTGCCCTTCCTGGGCCGCCCGGTGCTGTCGGATGAGCTCACTGATTGCTCGCTGCCACCCCGTCAGCTTAAGCCTCCTCCGTGGGACAGACGAGGAAGCTGAGGCCCCCGGGGGTGTGGCTTGTCGCAGGTCACACCACTAGACGGTGGCAGGCTGGGTCTGACTGACCCTCAGCCCACAAGCGCAGTGCTCCAAGCCGGCCTTCGAGGGACATACTGGAGGAGCTCCCCGCTGCTTGGCATTCCCTAGTGGAGTTCTCTGCCTGGGCTTTTGCTCCTGCCCATCCCTAGGGACGGGTCAGCGCCCTTGCGGACAGACTTGCGTCTTCCTGGTGGTCAGGGGGCTGGAACAGCGGAAGCTTGTTTCTCAGAGGCCTGGCCACATCTTATACCCCGTTGCTTTTTCTGGGAGCCGAGAGGTCGGGTCTCGGAGCTGTGGGCTGGCAGGGGAGGCGGTGGTGAGGATGGGGCCTGGCTCTGGAGCTCGATTTTCCTTGGCCTGCCCCGTTTCTCCTTTCCCCATGTTGGTCCTCAGTCAGACCACCCCAGCTTTCGTTCCTTCTCTCTGGGCTACTCGCAAGGCTGTTACCAGCGTGTCATGGGAACGCTGACTTGGGATCCTCTGCACGTGAGGCTGGGTCCAGTGGTATCAGCCAGATCTGGGGTTAATGATGGGTTGTCACCCTCGTTCCCTCCCTTCCCGCAATCTCCCCATAGTTCCTAGAACTGTCCTGCACCTGGGCCCTGCCCTCGTCCCCTCCCTGGCAGGCCTCCTGGCTCTGGGAGGGGTAGAAACTGGGCCAGCCACCCTACGTAAAGAGGCCTTCCCCCTGCCTGGTTGGGCCGAGGCTGGCTGCCATGGCACAGACTAGGGCCTCCTGGGTCTCAGCAGGGCTCTGCGCTGGGCACTGAGGACAGGGGTGGCTCCCTCTAGCCACACGACTGGAACGGGGGCAGAGACTGGGGGGAGATGGCTGTGGTGTTTGGATGGCAGAGAAGATGCCCTTTATAAAGCTTTTCTGTTGGGACTTAGCACAGATCTGGGGCGCCAGAGGAGGCCGACACAGCTGGGGGGCAAGTGCAACAAGCAAAGGGACCCTTGGGGCACTTTATTTCACTAGAGTGCCACCCCCCTGCTAGGGGCTGGGGAGCAGCCTTGAATAACAGTTGCTCTCAGCAACTTCTAGCGAGGGTGACCGACCTCAGACAAACAGACTGCCCAGATCGTGTCTGACGTTCCTGCGTTCATGAACACAGTAAGAGAGTGAGGTGCGAGTGAGCGCTGGGGGTCACGGAGAGCTTTAGGTGGGGTGTCAGGGAAGGCCTCCCCTGGGAGAGCTGGGCTCTGGATAATAAGTCAGCCTGGTGGGGGGAGCTGGGGCAGCGAGGGGAAATGTCCTGGGCAGACCGGGACATTACATTGAAAGCCTTTATTGAGCACGTGCCAGGCTCCTGCTAAGTGCTCTGAACATCTTGTCTTCGTGTGGGAAGGAATGAGGGGTGACCCTAGCGTGGAGACAGAGACGCTTAGTGCCTTTCACAGGAAAGAAGCACAAGCGTCCTGTCTCAGGGTCTCCTGGATGAAAGTCCAGACCCCTTGGCCTGCATCCAGGGCCTTTTAAGATCTGGTACCCCAGCCAGGCAGTGGGGAGCCCCCCGGGTTGTTGAGCAGGGCTGCGAGGAGAGCTGAGTCTTTGTCGATCTTGCCAGACCCAGTGTTGGGGTCAGCCTGGAGGCGTGGGGTTGGGAGAGGGTTGGGGTTGGCCCGGTGGGGTCTGACCTGGAGGTTGTCAGTGTCACCGCCACAGCCTGTGATAGAGAAGGGAGCCTGCGGTTGAGGTGATGGTGTGCCAGGTGGAGGCGGTGTTTGTGCCAGCCTCTGTTCTCTCTTGGGTCCTCCCTGCCCCTCATCACCTCTGACCCTGGGTGCTGGGCTGTTCTGAGCACTTTTATACACTTTTAACTCATTGAAGCCCATGATTACCTGACGGGGGTCTTGCCTGTTGTGGAGAAAACTGAGGCACTGCAGTCCTTCCTTCACACAGGCCCCGAGCGATCTGCCTGTCGCCCCGCTCCCCCTTTCAGAAGCCTGAGGGCAGCCCCCACGGCCCTGCCTCCTGCCCTGGGCCTGTGGTGTGTAGCAGAGCGTGCAGGCCCGCCTCCCTGCCTCTGCTCCTGGGTCCCCTCCATCTCCCCTGGAGAGCCCTCTGAGCCACAGAGGCCATAAAGGGGCTGGGCAGGTGGCTGTCATGTTGTGTCCCGGGTCATGTTGTGGTCGTCAATCCCGTCTCCTTGGTGAAGGTCCCACTGTCCTCAGAGCCCCTCGGGCTCTCTGTGAGGACCCGGACTCTATCCTGAATTAAGGGGGGGTGAGCAAACACAGTGCAGCAGAGTCACGTTCCACAGTTAGCGCCCTCCTGCTCAGCCATGAGACCCTGGCAGAGGTCTTGGTCTTGGCACCTCAGTTTCCTCGTCTGACAAGTGAGGACAGGTAGGCATAGCTGCAGTGGTTCAGTCAGCTGGGGCGATTCTGCCCCCCTCAGTGTGCTTGGGAAATGTCTGGAGACAGTTTTGGTTGTCACAGCTGGGGCTGGGGGTGCTAGTGGCCTCTAGTGAGTCTAGAGGCCAGGGATGCTGCTCAACGTCGGAAAAGGTACAGGGCAGCCCCCACCACAGAGGATGATCCAGCCCAGGGGATCCCTGCTGTGTGGTCATCGTGAGGATTACAGGAGAGGTTGGTGTCTGGGGTGTGATCTGATGAAGCTGTGAAGGTGGGGCGGGGGGGGCTGGGTAGCCCTCAGTAAGTACTGCCCATCATCTCATGAAATGGTGGAAGGTTCTGGGGGATGGAGAGAGGCGTAAGATGTCTCCACTGCTGCCTGGGAGTTTACAGTCCAGTGAGGGGCGGGGGGCAGACGGGGGCACAGCTAATAATAACAGCTAGCCTTGCTGGGCACTGACTGCACGGTGAGCATTGATCTACCTGTGGTACTTGGTGGTTTAATTCTTGAAACAGCCTTGGGAGGTGGTGGCGGCTGTTAGCCCATTTTATAGATGGGAAGACCGATGGGGGAGGCAAGCACTACTATAGATAATGTTTTTTGGGAGCAGAGAGGAAGGGAAGCGGAATTTTAAGCGGGAAGCTTGTAAAGGATATTTGAGCCTAGTAAAATGAAGGTTTCGATTCTTACACCCTGCTGAGGCCTTGCGTGGTTTCCAGGCACATCAGTGTCCCCTCAGGGCCTTTGCACTTGCCGGTCCCTCCACGGTTTGCTTGGCTGCTGCCCATGTCCGTCGGGTCTGAACACACATGGGGAGTAGGGTGTAACTCAAGGGTGGGCTCTGGTCAGAGTGGGAGGGGGGCGTGGCAGCCACTGGGTTCTCTGGAGCTGCGGCAGGCGGAGGCCACATTGCGCAGGACTGAGGACTGCGAGGAAAGAGTGGGAGGAGGGAGGAAGGAGAGGCAGCCGCGAGAGACTGCTCATTCCCGGAGGTGGGGAGGTGGGGAGGTGGCGGTGAGTGGAGGATGGCAGGGGAGGCTAGGCGGAGAAGGCCTCCCATGTGGGAGCGGAAGGAGCAGCACCAGCCTGGCCCTCAGGGCACAGAGACCCTGGGGGGGCTTCAGGCAGGCCGCAGACCCTGTTTTTGGAGAGGACAGTGAGCCCTGGCTCTGGCCTTGGCCCAGCCTGGCTTCTCTTCCCCACTCTGGCTCCTCCGAGCCCCTGTTTTCCCATCCGTGCAATGGATCTGGTCACAGTGGCCGCCGGCCTTGGGGAGCAGTGAGACCCTCAGAGGACAAGCCCAGTGAAGGCCGCCTGGCCAGCCGCGGTTAGAAGCGTCAGTCCCATTAGCCCCTGATCCTTAGACAGGAGCCAGATGGCCTGGGCGCCATCCTGGGCCTCCTTCACTCCTCATCTGTAAAATGGCCGGAAGAGCTGTTTCTCCCCCAGAAACCACTGAGAGGAGCAGTTGAAGTGAGCCCCTCTGAGCCCTTGCTGGGTGCCGGTGCACTGCAGGGCCGTGTGATGCCAGCTACTCTTGCTAATCCCATCGCCCACCGTGGGTTTATGGGAGCTTTCCAGGGAGAAAGAAGATGAATTAAGTGTGCACGTACTTGGAAGAAAGTACAGGTCTGTGCAGTCAGATCCCACTCTGTTCTTCACTAGCCACCGTTTGCCTGAGCTGCCTTCCGATTCGGCCCCCACAGAGGGCCCCCCGAGCAGCCTGGGGGGTGCCGCTCTCCCCCCACCACGGTCAGGCTGACCTCTGCTGAGCCAGGTGAAGGATTGTGGGGCTGTCCAAGGGCCTTTGGTCCTCCTTAAACTTGGGGTTGGTGGTTTCCCTTACATGACATGGCTTCCATGTCAGTGGGCGGCTCCCAGCTTCCCTGGAGAGACAGTCCCTGGTGAGGCACAAATCTGCCTCTGCTGGCTGGCATTTGGAGCTCCCTTCCCAAAGAGCTGGCCTTTCCACTCCCAGGAGTCACCCTGCTGCACAGGCGCTGCCTGCCGTGTCTAGCCTGCTGCACCCCGCTGTGATCTGGCGGCAGCCAGAGCATCGGTGGGAATCTGAGGTTCAGTCACCTGGAGCCCCAGGTGGGGCCCTGACTGCAGGCCACCCGCCTGGCGCGGCTGGCACCCCTGCCCGGCCTCAGAGAGCTCTTCTGAGTCCCAGCCTGTTTTCGTCACAATAACGTGGAACAAAAAAGGGAGTTAGGTTGGAAGTAATGGAAATAATTCTTCGTTCGTTCCATTCATTCTGCAAACAACTGTTGGGCACCCACTGTGTGCGTGTCCGATCCTCAGGGCAGGGGCCACAGCAGCGTGAAGCAGAGAGGCAGGCGCCCTGGCCCGGTGGAGCTGACACGAGGCCAAGGGCACATCTAGTTGGCTGGATGGCGGGAAGTGCCAAGGAGGAAGAGGCAGGCGGGAGAGGTGACTGGAGGACTCAAGGCTGGGAGGGGCTCTGGCTTGGGAGATGCGATGTAGATGGTTGGAGACAGTCTGAAGGGCTGTGGCCATCTCGGGGACAGCATTCCAGGAGGTACGAGAACAGGCAGAACCCCAGTACGCACTGTAGGGACCCCCTGGCGTTACTCGGGGCCCAGGTGGTGAGAACTGGTTTTGAAGGAGTCAGGTGACGCTGAGAGTCTTGACGAGTGGGGAGCTTTCTGGCAAAAGCTACAGCCAGAGCAGGCTTGGGGGTGGCGGGGACGGGAGCTTGGTTGGGGATGCGTTGAGTTGGCAACTGGGGTGTGTGGAGGTCTGGACCCACAGGGAGGTCCAGGCCAGGGGCTCCGGGTCGGGGGGGTTGTGGTGTTTCGAGCCTGTCCTAGCTCAGGCTAATAGGAGAAAATACCACAAACGGGGCGGCTTAAACCACGGACATTTGTTCTGCTAGTTCTGGAGGCTGGAGGTCCAAGATCAGGTGCCAGCAGGGTCCGGTTCTGGTGAAGTGCTGGTGTGCTCGCATGGCTTTTCCGCGGTGTGTGGGCTCGTGGAGAGAGAAATCTCGCTCTCTTCCTCTTAATCAGGCACTGGTCTTAGCGGATCGGTTCGGGGCCCCACTCGCATGACCTCATCTAACCTTAAGTACCTCCTAGAGGCCCTGTCTTCAGATACAGGCAGGCTGGGGGTTAGGACTTCAGCATGGGACTGGGGGCAGGCCCAGTCAGCCCATCACAGAGCCCTGAGACTGGGTGTGCTCCCCGGGTGGAGAGCAGACTGAGCACTGAGCCCAGGGCAGCCTTTGCCTCCCTCACCTTCTGGAAGGGCTGTGTTTGCCTCCCTCGGGACTCTGCATGCCTTCCCTGTACCTCGACGGCCACGCTCCCAGCCCGCCACTGCCTCGTTAGATCTGCCCCCCAAGATCTCAGCTCTGGGCAAGGTCAGGGGCCCTGGCACGCAGGGCGTTGATCTGTGAGACCCCGGATGAATGGCCGGTTCCCCTCCGAGACCACGAGCCCTGGAGGCAGGGCCTTGTCTTAGTGGCGGCCTGGCCCAGGCAGGCGCTTGGCAAATATTTGTTGAGTGACTATTGGGAGGTCATGGAAACTGCGTGCTGTGCCCTCATGTCTCACCCGGGGCCAGGACACTAGCGATGCTAGGAGGGTCCCCTCAGCCCTGTGTGGGGCTGGGGGCTGCCCCTCCCCTGCCCTCCAGGGGGCCTGGGACCCAGAGGGTGGGCAGGCTGATAGGCCGACTTGTGAGGAGAGGTGATTCCGCTATGGCTTTCTGCCCTTGGGGAGGTTACTGTCCTGTGGAGTTTAGTGTTCTCAGAGGTAAGCGTGAGGATGCTGCCCCTGGGGGTGTGGTGCAGAAGAGGGGCGTCCTCTACAGTCTGCGGAATTCCCAGAGCAGGGGGAGCTGGGGATGAGGAGGAATTGTGGGCAGTGGGAGAAGGGCAGAGCGCACAGCTTGCGGGGAGCCGTGCAGGGCGCCTGGGGTCCAAGATTGGTGGGGTGGGGGGCTCGGCTTGGTGGGGCCAGAATCACTGGGTGGCCTAGAGACCCCAATTCTTGGCTCCATCCCATCACTTCCCAACAGCAGTGACTCGGGCAACACCAGCTGCCTTAGACCTGTCTCTTCTGGGAGCCCATCCCGGCTCCGGGGCCCCTCGGGCTGGTGCGGGGAAGGGGCTCTGCGCAGAGCCACAGGTGGGGCTCCTTCTGAGCCCAGCTGGCCAGATTGGGGCAGGCACCGCGGCAGGGCGGGGAGCCCTGGGGTGGATCTCTGGGGTCTCCCGTGGCCCCTCCCTGTGGTACTATCCCAGCAGGGGCAGCGAGGCCGCCAGGGTCTCAAGCTCACAGATGTGCTGTCCCCTCCACAGCGCTGGGGGCGGGTTCCTGTGCACTGAAGGGAGGAGCTGTGTGCACCCCTTGTCATCCTGCCACCCCCACCCCCGAATTGCTAATCGAAGGCGTCAAGGCCCTGGGTGCTGGGCTCCAAGGCTGGGGTTCACAAGGCATGGGGGACCCCCCTCCTTGCATCTGTTCCCTCAGCGCCCCCATTGCTGAGCGCTCCCCACATCCATTTCCGGAGAAGGGTCAGGCCCTGAAGTCGGGCTGCCTGGGCTGGGGCAGGGCCTGGCTGTGGTCCCTACCCATCAAGGCGGGCAGTCCTAGTGCCCTCTTCGGAGCTGACTCTCTGAATGCTCGCAGCGCTGCCCAGCACACCAAGCACAGCTCGGGGGACCCCTTGGAGTGCCCTCTCCAGCCCAGAAGCATCCGCCTCCATCCAGCCTCGGACCCTCTCTCCCCCCAGCTGCCACGTCCCACACTGGGGTTGTCTGTTCCTGCCTTGGCGCTGTCTGCCTGTCCCTCTCTGCACCATTAACACATGTACGAACACAGTCACAGATCACTAACGACAAAATGCATGGTTAGGCGATGTCGTCGCTGTGCGAACATCACCGAGTGGACTTACACAAACCTGGACCGTGTAGCGATGACACACCCAAGCTGTGTGGTGCTCATCTTGTGGGACCTGCGGTGTGTCTTGAGGTCCGCCGTGACCAAAACGTCGTCCTGCGGCGCATGAGTATTGAGCGTCTGCCTCTGTTCAGGGTTGCTAATCGTGATGGAACCCAGCCAGGATGCCTGCTCTCGGGGAGCTGTCTCCTTGGAGGAGTCGTTGCACACACAGCTCTTAACAGCGCTGCCCCAATGCCGGGGCATCAGCTAAGGGCGCCCGGTAACGGTATGGGTGGCTCCCTGGGGGTCCCCTGTCCAGAGCCACGGACTGCTGCAGGGTCCCCCGGCCCACGAACAAGCTGCTTCTCTTTTAGCATTCGCCTGTACGAGGGACTGCCCCCTCCCAGCAGGGTCGGCCGTGGGCGCCAGTGGCGAACAGAGAAGCCAGGCCCCGTCCTGGCCTCCCCTCCTTCTGCCCCCGCTCCCCCTGCCACCTGCTCTTGAGTCCGGCCGTCACCTCTCGTCCCTGCCGCTGCTGCTGGGGGTTCTCCCGAAGCAGGTCTGGCCCCAGCCGCCCTTGCTCTAAGCCTCCCACTGCTCACCCTCGAAGACCTCGTCCTCACAGGCCAGGGCCACGCCCTGCCCTGCAGCCCCGCCCTCCCTGCACCGCCCCCCAGCCACACTGGCCGCCTTGGGGGCTCTGGACCCAGCCTGGCTCCTTCCTGCCCAAGACAGTTGGCTGCTCTCTCCGTCACCCCGTCTTTGCCTCACCCCAGCTGTAATTAACTCGCTCCTGTGTCTCCCCACTGGACATGGAGCCCCTTGTGGACACACCCAGTCCCCTTCAGGCTGTGGCCTCAGTGCCCTGCAGTCCATCAGGGGAGGCTGGATGAATGAGCCCTCGTTTTACAGATGACCTAACCAAGGCACAGAGAGGCGAGGGGCTGGCCTGAGGTCACACAGCTAGAGAGTGTGGGGCTGGCATCAGAACCCAGGTCTGGGGGCCTCTGGCTCTGCCACTTGCCTTTCCTGCCTTGTCCTTCCCCTCGGGGTGGGAACCTTCCAAGCGGGGGGGTCTAGAGCAGCGCCCCATGGACTAGGGGCCAGCTTCCCCCGTGACCGCCTCAGCCCTGGTCACTTGGGCCCCAGGACCTAGAGTGGGTTCAGTTTGGCAGCCAGGCCCCTGGAGGGGCTCTCTGGGCCTGTCCTGTGCCTCCACGTGGTGCCTCAGTTTCCCCTCCCTCCTCCCACAGAGGGCCAGCTCCTGGCCTGCCCGGCACTGAGTCTGAGCTCCTGTGAGGTAGGTGCTGCCTTCTAACTGGGAGTCCCCGTCAGTGCCTCCCCTTTCTCATTGCCTGAAGTTGCCTTTAGGGATGGTGACAGTGATTTTGATGATGCTGAGGAAGGAGGGGGCGGGCACAGCTGAGGGAAATCACCACTTTCACTGCCCAGACAGACCCTGGTTTGAACCTTGTCCCTGTCACTCACTGTGACCTCGGGACAGTCCTTAACTCCCCATGGCCTCAGTTTCCCCAGCTGAGAGATGGGAGTATCAGATAGCTCCATAGGCTTGCTGAGAGGATCAGGGAGCTCAGGCAGGTCCCCCGCGGGCTCCCCTGGGAGCTGGAGGGGCAGGGCCGCATGTCCCTCAGAGTCTGCAGAATCAGGTTGGTCTTATCAGCGTCTGTTTCCAAATGGAGAAGAGGGGTTGGAGCTCTCGGTTCCAGGAGCTTGACAGTTCTGGGGCCAAGACTTACCCTGGCCCCAGAATGCACCTCTGAGCCCGTGGGCACATGGTTGCTTCTCTTCCTCCAGGCAGCCCTTTCAGAATGAACCAGGTCTTACCAGCTAGGGCCCAACTTCCCACCGTGTCCCCAGTGCTCAGCCCATGGAGGCAGCTCAGAATGGACTCGCTAATGAACGAAAACCGTGCAAGATGCGTGAAAGCTACCATGGGTATGGGGAAAGAAGAGCTGGGGGCTCTAGTTAGTTCCTGCCCCAGGGCCTTTGCACACACTCTTTCCGCCTTTCTCCTCTTCCTCCTCACCAGCCTGATTCGGCTCAGCCTCTTCTCACCCTGCCCTGCCCATTCAGGACCACTGCCCTCTACACCCTATGGAATTGCAGGAGACTCACTTTTACCAGCGGGGGCTTCTTGTAAAGCCACATCGGCCTTCCAGGCTCTTTTATGATTGCCCCCAGAGTATGCACATGCCCTTTCCACACAACCAGGTCTTCCTCCTGGGTTGGAATGTGCCGGAATTTGCACTGATGGACTGGGCTTGGATGGAGGGCTTCACACATCTGAGAGGGTCCCCCAGGTGGTTCCTCTACAGGATCGGGGTGGGCTCCCTGAGCAGGGTCACAGGCCATCCCTTAAATTTGTATTTCTTTCCCCCTCCCCCAGCACTTTAAGGTCAATTTGCATAAATCAGATGTGTGTGCTATGATTTCACACATTTATTTTTAAGTACTACTTACTTTTGTAAATAGTCAATACATTCACTAGGTTCAAAATTCAAAAGACCCGAGTGTCCGTGGCAGGTCCCTAGTTCTGCCCAGAAGAATCCAGTCTTAGGTGTCTGTCTCTTGCTCTCTCCTCTCTTTCACAGCTTTATTGAGACGCACATTTCACAGAGTGCATCGTGTAAAGCGTACACTTGAGTGGTTTTCAGTATGTTCACAGAGCTGTGCGACCGTCACCACAATTGTAGAATGTTTTTCTGTACAGCAAGAAGAAACCCTGCGTCCCTTTGCTCGCACCTCCCTGGGCCTCCCCTCCCCCAGCCCCTGGCAGCCGCTAGTCTGCCGTCTGTCTCTGGATTTGCCTATTCTGGATATTTCTAACTGGGATCATGTAATATGTGGCCTTTTGTGATTGGCTTCTAGCATTTAGCATAATGTTTCAAGGTTCATCCACGTTGTAGCATGAATCAGCTTCCTTCCTTGTTATGGCCGAATAGCATTCCGCTGTATGGATGGACCACACTGTGTTTATCCGTTCACCAGTTGATGGGCAATTGGGTTGTCTCCCTCTCTCGGCCATCGTGACTAGCGCTGCTGTGACCACGCAGCACAGGTTTTTCTGTGGGTCTGTGTTTTCATTTCTCTTGGGTGTAACCTGGGAGTGGAATTGCTGGGTCGTGTGGTAACTCCGTGTTGAACCATTCGAGGAACCAACTGCCAGACGGTTTTCCCCGGCAGCTGCGCCATTTGACACTCTCGCCAGCAGCCCAGGCGAGTTCTGATTTCTCTTCCTCACCAACACTTACTTATCTTGTTTATTCTAGCCGCCTAGTGGGTGTGAAATGGTGTCTCATTGTGGTTTGGATTTGCATTTCCCCGATGACTAGTGATGTTCTCCTGCAATTTCATGGTTTCTTGAGCGGTCATGCAGTCATTCAGCAAACAGTGATTGAGAGTCCTGTGCTCAGCACTATGGATACATTGTGAGAAACCGGATGGCCCTGCCCTCGTGCTGTTTCTCTGCCGGTGCCCTTCCGAGTGACCCTGTGGGTGCAGTGCCGTGATGGTTAATGCACACGGGGTGCTCTCGGTGTGAACTCACTCAACATTCAAGCATGTGTGTGTCAGTATGCCTTCGCCCTCCCGTCTGCGAGGAACAGCATGTGGCCACCCTGGCCTGGAGCTGAGTTAGCTGTTTTGACAGTCTGTCCTAGAGGCGAGTCTGGCCGTGCCAGGAGTGGGTGGCTCTGTGCGGCGCTCACGGCAGATTCTGCCGGCTGGACTGCCACGCTCCCTGTGTCTCCTGCGCAGGTGAGGTCCGTGAGGGCAGGCTGCCTCTGCGCCTGCCCACGTCCCTCTCTCTGTCTCCCTGTCCCCCGTGCAGCCGCCGCCATGGCACAGACCCTGCAGATGGAGATCCCAAACTTCGGCAACAGCATCCTGGAGTGCCTCAACGAGCAGCGGCTGCAGGGCCTGTACTGTGACGTGTCCGTGGTGGTCAAGGGCCACGCCTTCAAGGCCCACCGGGCTGTGCTGGCTGCCAGCAGCTCCTACTTCCGGGATCTGTTCAACAGCAGCCGCAGCGCCGTGGTGGAGCTGCCGGCGGCCGTGCAGCCCCAGTCCTTCCAGCAGATCCTGAGTTTCTGCTACACGGGCCGGCTGAGCATGAACGTGGGCGACCAGTTCCTGCTCATGTACACGGCTGGCTTCCTGCAGATCCAGGAGATCATGGAGAAGGGCACCGAGTTCTTCCTCAAGGTGAGCTCTCCCAGCTGCGACTCGCAGGGCCTGCACGCCGAGGAGGCCCCGTCGTCCGAGCCGCAGAGCCCCGTGGCGCAGACGTCGAGCTGGCCGGCCTGCGGCACCCCGCTGCCCCTGCTGTCGCGCGTCAAGACGGAGCAGCAGGAGTCGGACTCGGTGCAGTGCATGCCCGTGGCCAAGCGGCTGTGGGACAGCGGCCAGAAGGAGGCCGGGGCTGGCGGCAGCGGCAATGGCAGCCGCAAGATGGCCAAGTTCTCCACGCCGGACCTGGCCGCCAACCGGCCACCCCAGCAGGCCCCGGTGGTGGCGGCGGCACAGCCCACTGGGGTGGCTGTGGCGGTGGCGGCCGGGGCCGGGGCTGGGCAGCCGGCTGGGGGCGCAGCAGCCACAGGGGGCGTGGCAAGCGGGCCCAGCACCTCGGAGCGAACCAGCCCGGGCACCTCGAGCGCCTACACCAGCGACAGCCCCGGCTCCTACCACAACGAGGAGGACGAGGAGGAGGACGCGGGCGAGGAGGGCACAGACGAGCAGTACCGGCAGATCTGTAACATGTACACCATGTACAGCATGATGAACGTCGGCCAGGCCGGTGAGGTGCCCGCCCCGCCCCAGCCCCGCCCCGCCTCCCGCTGCCCCCGTGCCTGACGTGCTGCTGTCTCCCCACCAGCCGAGAAGGTGGAGGCCCTCCCCGAGCAGGTGGCCCCCGAGTCCCGGAATCGCATCCGGGTGCGGCAAGATCTGGCGTCTCTCCCGGCCGAACTCATCAACCAGATTGGCAACCGCTGTCACCCCAAGCTCTACGATGAGGGTGACCCCTCGGAGAAGCTGGAGCTGGTGACAGGTGGGCCAGCCTCGCTCCCTCCTCCCCCCGCTTGGGCCTCGGGGCCCTCTGGGCCAGTGGCCTGTGGCACGGCAGTTAGAAGCCAGACTTGGGGCCCACCGTCCACTGGCTGCGTCCTGTGGCAGCTGACACCCCTGGGCTTCGGTACACATCCAAGGCTGGCCTCCAGGTTTCCGCCCCAGGGACTGCTCTAAGTGTTGGCCTGCAGCGGGGGCCACCTGGGAAGGTAGACTGGCAGCTTCACAGGGTGCTGTGAGGGTTAAGTAGTGCAGTGGTTTAAGAATTGGGCCCTCGGGGGCCGGCCCCGTGGCGTAGTAGCGGTTAAGTGCGCGCGCTCCGCTGCTGGCGGCCCGGGGTTCAGATCCCGGGTGTGCACCGACGCACCGCTTGTCAGGCCATGCTGAGGCGGCGTCCCACATAAAGTGGAGGAAGATGGGCACGGATGTTAGCCCAGGGCCAGTCTTCCTCAGCAAAAAAAGAGGAGGATTGGCATGGATGTTAGCTCGGCTGATCTTCCTCACCAAAAAAAAAAAAATTGGGCTGTCGGAGTCGGGGTGCGTGGGTGTGAGCCTCGGCTGCCGGTTCTCTCTGCCACCCAAGTGGTTGTGCGGGCAGAAGGCATGGAGGTGCGAGCAGTACCTGGCACGTCGTAGGTGCCCCTGTGGACGCTGGCACCATGGCCTCTCCTTTTCTGAGCGCTGGCAAGGCCACCCTGGGGCCAGTTGTCGGGGAGGCTCTCGGGGGCCTGGCCACGCGGGGAATGTGGCACTTGGGGCCCCCGGCCACCCTCCGGCTCCCCCTCCAGGCACCAACGTGTACATCACGAGGGCGCAGCTCATGAACTGCCACGTCAGCGCGGGCACGCGGCACAAGGTCCTGCTGCGGCGCCTCCTGGCCTCCTTCTTTGACCGGTGAGGCCTGGCCGGGGGCGGGGGCGGGGCTGCCCCATGCCCTCACCGCCACCACGGGGGCCTGATCTCCCCACCCCCACCCCTGCCCCAGGAACACGCTGGCCAACAGCTGTGGCACCGGCATCCGATCTTCCACCAACGACCCCAGACGCAAACCGCTGGACAGTCGCGTCCTCCACGCCGTCAAGTGTGAGTGTGCAGCCTTCCGGAGGCGGGCTGGGGTGGGGCTGGGGTGGGCAGGCGTTGGCCCTGATGGGTGGGTAGGGTCTGGTGTTCAGGATTGTGAGGCTAGTGGAGACTCGTTGGGAAGGACTGTGATTGGTTGGGGATTTCTTCGTTGGGGGGTGGGCACTGAAGGGAGGCCTGTGTCAGACGTGGGGAGGGGTCCTGCAACTCACGGTGGTCACGGGAGTGATGAAGCAGCCTGGCCCCGCCCCTGGTCAGGAGGGAACTCGAGGTTTTCCCGGGGAGTCTCCAGCTGCTAAGTTCTGGCAAATGATCCACGTCTTTCAAGAGCACCGGGCCATCCCGTCAGACTCACACATCCCTTACATGCAGCTGGGCTCAGTCGGGCCCGGAGCCAATGGCCGTGCTTTAGCGTGCTGTCGGCGAGGCCTCTGTACTCCCCTGCGAGGAGCCCGTGCGTGTGTGCTTGGGGGGTCAGGAGCTGCAGGGCCCAGTGCCTGTCTGCGGGGCGGGAGGTCAGGCCACGCTCGGCCTGATGCGCCGCTCTGCCCGCACAGACTACTGCCAGAGCTTTGCCCCCAACTTCAAGGAGAGCGAGATGAACGCCATCGCGGCCGACATGTGCACCAACGCCCGGCGCGTCGTGCGCAAGAGCTGGATGCCCAAGCTCAAGCTGCTCACGGCCGAGGGCGACGCCTACACCACCTTCATCAGTGACACGGGCAAGATGGACCCGGACATGATGGGCGTGGAGCACGGCTTCGAGCCGGCCAGCCACGACAGCGAGGCCGGCCCCTCGGCAGAGGCCCTCCCATAACCTGCGCCAGCCTCCCGAGGGGCCTCGCTCTCGTCTCCCTCCACACCCGCCCGCCGTCCTGGTCACGACTACTGTCCCTCCCTCCCCGGACCCACGGGGGGCGCTGCATGCTCCCGGCCCCTCTGCCCCGCCCCACCCCAACCTCCACCCGAGCGGGCACGGCTGGGGCGGGCGGGCGGGCGGCGCGGTTTGTGTGGCCTTCTCGAGCACACACTCGTGCACGGTGGGAGCTCTCGCTCCCCCTCCTGAACTCCAGCAACTGTCTCCCCACTCCCCGGGCCAGGCACGGGCAGGGCCGGCTTGGGGGGCTTGGGAATGCGTCCCCCCCCCCCAGCCCTGGGCCCCACACGGAAGCATTCCTCAGGCTCTGCCCCTCACTGCGGCCCCTCAGGACTCGAAGGGGCCCTGGGGTCCTCTGGACCCCTCCTGCCACCACCTCCCAGTGCTTCCACGTTTCCAAAAGCGCCTTCCTGTCTCCCTCGTCTGTCCCCGCTCCTGGGGCTGGGGTAGGCGAGGCTGCAGGGCTGCCCATTATAGCCAGGAAACGGGCCCAGAAATTCCACAGGCCTGCGGTGGCAGCCCGGTGCCCGTCTCTCCCTGCTGCCGGGCGCAGCCTCTTGCCCCCATCAGTCCCCTGCGGCCAAGAGGGGCAGGTCCTGAGTGAGGGGCCCTTGGGGGCAGACCGAAGGGCTGTAAGGACAGAACGAGGGGTTTCTGGGGTGGAGAAGCGTGTGTGTGCGCGTGCGTGTGTAGAAGTGTTGCTTTTAAACAAATGAAGGTAGAGGAGGCAGTAGGACCAGGGTTGGAACCCAGGGGGGCAGGCTGGGGGGCTGCTGTCCCCCCTCCCTTCCCCACCCCCACCCTGCCCCACGGCAGGGCTCCCAGCCCCCACGCCCTGTACATACTTTTTAAAACATTTTTTTAGCTAATGAAATATTGAAGTATAAGATTCCTTTTATTTTTCAAACCAACGGGACTATGTCTGATGTCCCCTTCGGTCCCGGGGGCCATGGAAGTCAGGACTGGGTGGGGGCCGGGGGCAGGCTGCGTGTGTGAGTGTGGAGTGTGGGTGCGTGTTCCGGGGGGTCCCAGGCCCAGCCGCCTGACTCCTGTGGGTCCCACCAGCTGCTTCTGCCCCCCGCTGCTTCCCCTCGGGGCTGCCTCTGAAGGGTGTCCCTGGCCAGTTGGCTGAGCCCAGCTCTGGGGACAGTGCAGGGCCCACTTCCATTGTTAGCAGCTGTTTGCAGAATCTTCTCTCTAACCATTCCTCTCCTCGCCCAGGGCGAGTGGTTTTGTTCTGAGCTGTACTTGTGAACTTGGAGGGTTTTGTTACTCCCCATCCCCCACACTGGGTGTCACTTCACGTTTTGTGTTTTTGTCTGGAGCCCTGTCCTTACAGCCTCTTGTCTCCTCCCCAGCTGACCAGCTGGAGCTCTCAGTGGCCTCTCTCCCCAGAGGCAGGGGTTTGCGGGGGTGGGCTGGGGGCCAGCCCCCACAGGACCCCTGTACTCTGCCTGGCCTGGGGGGCCTCCAGCTGACTGGCAGCCTGCAGGGAGGGGGTCTCTCCTGACATCTGCTTGTTGCGGGGGGTGGGGATGCTGGGTCCGGCTGGGGCCCTGGCGCTCCGCTGGCCTGCCCCGGCCCCTTAGCCCCGGCGGGCGGCGTGTGGGGGGAGTTGACACCCCCAGCTAAAGCACAAGCACCTTAGTCACGCC
This sequence comes from Ceratotherium simum simum, assembly GCF_057802395.1. NCBI lineage: Eukaryota > Metazoa > Chordata > Mammalia > Perissodactyla > Rhinocerotidae > Ceratotherium > Ceratotherium simum. Next base: position 2,159,298 of record NC_141938.1, on the reverse strand, counting down.
CCTCCTGCCCCCCCCCCCCCGTCCCAGCCTCGACACCCCACCCCAGCGTCGATCCCAAAGCACAACACCCTGCTTGCTTGGTAAGCCGCCTGGCCCGCCGAGGCCGAGGGGCAGGCTGGGGCCCCACCAGACCCCAGAGGGAAGCAGCAGTCCCCAGGCGCTCCCCTCCTTCCAGGCCTTAGTGGGGGCCGGCTTTCTGGGACTGGGGTCTTCTCCCTCCCCACCCCCTTGTCCTGGGCAGGCCCCTGCCCAGCCCTCCCTGCCTTGTCCTTGGGTGGGCTTGCCCGTCCCCCTCCAAGCCCCCGCAGCACTGGGTTGGGTGGCAGAGCTCCTTTCAGGGACCCCAGGAGGTGCCCCTGGCTCCCGGGACTGTGTGTGTTGTCTGGGCGGGTGGGGGGTGGGGAGAGGGGCCCGGCGGGGTGCAGGGGGGACACTCCTCCCCAGGAGAGCCAAAGACAGGGTTGTGCCTTACCCCAGGAGCCACCCCTGCGCCCCTCCCGCCCTGCTCCTCCTGGGCGTCCTGCTGCTTTTCCTTCCCCCCCGCCCCGCCCCGCCCCAAGCTGCATGGCCCCCCACCCCGGGCAGCCAGGAAGTAGCACGAACGGAGAATCGCTGACCAACGCAAAAAAGACGGGGTCCGCTTCCCCCGGCCGCCCGCTCACCCGCGCCTCTCCCACACGGACAGACTGCGCCCTGTCCGTGTGGAGTGCCAACGCCCTCCCCCCGGGCCAAGCCCCGTCCCCGGGCCCGAACGTGAGATTGCACATTAACTACTGTAAGGAGAAGAGCCGCACTGGGAAATGTGAACCTGAGAGTATCAGTGATACTGACGAGGAGAATAAACGGACGCCTTTGTAACAGCCTGCCTGCCGCCTGCTACTCACTGGGGCCAGGGGGCCTTCCCGGAGCGACCCCCGCCTCCGGGCCCTCACACTGACGGGTGCAGGGGCTCCGCTGGGGCTGGGGGCTGGGATCAACCATGCCCTTTTCAGGTGGGGAAGCCGAGGCTCACAGCCAGGCCGCTGATGGCTTCCACTTAGAGCACCCTTCCAGCTACCCTGGTACGTAGACACAACACCCCCCAGGCTGTCCCTGCACACGCGAGCCCGAAATCCTGCACGGGCGTCCCACGGGAGCCCCTTCTGTGGTCTGACCCCTAGAAACACATCCTGTACACCCACACCCCGCACCCCTCCTGAGCACACATCCCACGTCAGAAGAAGGAACATGGAAGCTGAAATGGCAAGTCTAAATTCAGCCAGTGATCGTCGACATACCTGGGAGAGCTGTGGGGTCCTGAGAATGTGAAAGGACAAAAGGTCCTGGCGGGGGTGGTTCCCATTGATTCAGAGATGTTTCAAGCAGTGTGGGAGGGTCATTACCCATTTTAGGGTAAATAACTCAAAAAGACCTTTGCTGGGAGGTGGACAGTGAGGCTTCCTCTCCGCCCAAGCCAGGTCCGTCCACCCCAGGCTGACTAGGGGAGTGCAGCGATCTGTGGGGAAGGTGGCCGGGTGGTGCCACAAAGCTCGGGGCGGCTCAGGTACGTGTCAGTGAGACCAGCCCCTCTGGAGTCCTGAAGCCCAGCTTCAGCCACCAGAAAAGAGGGGTTTTGAGAGCCAACAGCATCGCCAACAAAAACCCAGAGGTGACAACCAGAGTCACCTCAAGTAACGGGAAGTCGCTCTGTCTGAACAAATGTAGGCAACCCTAGGTAAGGGGAGACAGCATTTGACTCCCAGAAGCGAGCCTGTTGACCCCGGGAAGACTCAGACTAAGTATGGAATGGATCAAGAGAGCCCAACCCATAGCACTGATGGTTTTGCATAAAAAAAGGAATCTGGGGGCTGGCCTGGTGGCAGAGCAGTTAAGTTTGCGCACTCCCCTTCAGCAGCCCGGGTTCACAGGTTTGGATCCCGGGCACAGACTGGTGCACTGCTTGTCAAGCCATGCTGTGGTGGTGTCCCACATAAAACAGGAAGATGGGCACGGATGTTAGCCCAGGGCCAATCCTCCTCAGCAACAAAAAAAAAAAAAGAGAAAGCTACATATTTGGTTCTTTTTAAGATTTGACAAATGGGTCTCGTGGAATGATACCCTCGTAACACACAGCACTTCACAGGGTGTAAATGAGCAACCGAGACGCACGGTTCTGATGTCAGGTCACATAACGCGAAGGATGGAAACACCTAAGATGACGATCTAAGGTTCAGGTACTTACAAGTTTCCCTGGCTTCTAGAGTCATTTCGTACTCAGGAAGGCTCCACGGCAAGGCCCTTAGGTTGACAAATGCTGCCTTGATAGAGTGACATATCACAGAGGGACCAAAGTGACTAGGTGCACAGTGGAGCCCAGCGTTACTCAGAGGCCCCTCAGAAGTCACCGCTCAGCTCCGCGGCTAAGCGATTTACCTACCTTAGGCACAGGACACAAAGATGTTTATGCTGAACTTCAAAAGCTCAAGAAAGAATTCGAGTTTGGGATTTTCAATGCTAATAAAATTATCCATCATGAAAAGCAAGAAATAAACCAGACTAGTCTTTTCTGTCCCAAATATCGACTACTGAAATCCCTAACATACACACGTGCGCACACACACACAGCCCCCTGGGCCCCAGTGTGTGCAAGCAGGGAGCTAAGAATGGGAGTTCCCAACTCAGGGGCAGCCACAAGTTTCAACAACAGACCATATGATACAAATATGTACAAAAAAGGCTGGGATTTTATTTCCAAGTTGGCACATGGAGAAGGCACAGAGGCGAATGGCTTTGGGGCACCCGAAGCAGAAATGGGGAGAGGTGTGTCTGAGGTCCCCCTACCGCCACCACCCCCTAAGCGCACTTGAGGCAAGACCAGCAGTAGGGGCTCTGCCTAGGGCCCTGAGGGTCCCAGTGGCTCTGAATGCTAGCCTTGGGACAGCTCCCCAGACAGAAACCCCTCCTCCCAGAGGGCCGGGTCCTGACAGCCCCCCAGCTAGAGGGACCAGCCCCCTGGGGAGGGCCTGGGTCAGAGAGAGAAGAGCAGGATGAGAACGAGGAGAAGCACCCCCAGCAGTACCACAATGGCACACCACTGTCGGCGGTCTGGGGGTGAGAGGGTCAGAGGTCACTGCGGGAGGGGGCACCACCCACAACCCACTCCCCCCACCCCAGAATCGCCTCCCCGGGGCACTCACCACTCGTCATGTGGGATACTTTCGCCATCTTCCTGAGGACCCCGTCCATCCGGGACTGGGTGTGGTCCATCTCATGAGCAAAGGCGTCCAGCATGCTGCCGAGACCAGGGTGGCGTCAGCGCCCGAAGGGTCCATGCACACCAGTGCAGCCGGCCGAGGGCTCCCGGCCCACCCCCGGGTCCCGGCCTCACACGCCCTGCTCGTCCAGCTCCTCCCCGACGCGGCCAGACATGTGTTTCAGAACCCGGATGCTCCCAGACACCATCTCCAGCTGTTGATCTTGTCGGTCCATGATCAGCTGCAGGTCGGAGGAGTGGGAACTGCCGTCAGCAAAGAGCCCTGAGCTGTCCACAGGCTCCTCCAGCCCAGCCCCCGACCACCCACACAAACCTGCTGCGTGGCCTGCTGCTCCTCCAGGTATCGAGAGGCTGCCGACACCACGCTGGCGGCCAGCAGGTCACTGGAGGACTTCTGGGTGGCTGGCTTGCCGGTCAGCATCTGTGGGGGCACAGACCCCAAGCTCAGGGAGGGATGCCTGCTCACAGCAGAGCCAGGCACAAGTTTGTGCAGATCTAGACGGTGCTTAGTCAGGAAGCTTCCCCAGACCCACCACTAACTAGCAAGGTGACCCCTAGGCCATATCACTTGACCTCCCTGTGCCTCAGTTTCCTCATCTGTAAAATGGGAGAGCTATAATCTCTGTTTCCTGGAGCTGGAATGAGGATTTAATGAATTAATCCATGGAGAACTCTTATCATCAGATAAACAGGCATATTTAAGAATTGGACTTTAATCCCGAAGTCCATACTCCTGGATGGCACGTGGGCACCTGCTGCAGAACTCCAAGCTGATGCAGGCCTCGGCCCCCCACCCTCCCAGACCCCAAGTAGGCTTATGTGGGATGGGGAGAGGCTGGAGTTTCCAACATGCAAAGAATGGACACAGCACAGAGACACAGACAGGTGCACAGACAGAGGAAGATGCGGATACACTGAGAGGTCAAGTTCACACGCTCAGATGGGTCAGGCACATACTCACAGAAAAAAGGTAGGTGTACATCCTGGCAACGGTAAGACAAAGAGAAAAAAAGGAGATAGGTATACAGACATCCCCTCTTTCCCGGGAAACCAGTATAGACCCACAGAGGAAGGCAGAGGAGATTATACACACAGAGCGGAGTCAGGCTCAAAGGGGAGGGTCTCCCAGAGGCTCAGCGAGGGTGCTGGGTCAGCAGGCTTTACCTCTCTGGTATTCCTCTCCATGAAGGCCACAGCTGCCGGGCTGACCATATGGTCCTTCATTTCCTAGGGGTGAGGACAGCGTCAGGGAGTAAAGACGCCCCAACCTCCCCACCTCGCTCCATCAGAACCTCTCCTCACCTGGACCGCCTCCCGCATCCTCTCCACGAACACCTTTCTCTCCTGCAGGTCTCCGGCCGGGAGCTTGAACTTGCCTGGGTTGGCTTCCACTATGCGTAAGCCGCCAGTCGAGTCAAGGCCACAGCCAGACACAACCCCCTCCTCCGCCTCAAAGCCCTCAACACCTCCCCGGTGTCTGGCCTCCCCCACGGGCTGGCTCCCAGCGCCCCCCGTCACCGCAATGGACTCTCCCATGCTGCCCTCCGACGCCCTAGGATATCGATGGTCTCCTCCAGGTCCTCGAGGTCCCACTCGATGCTGCGCAGGCCGTTCCGCAGCTCATTGGTCGTCCAGTCGAGCTCCTCGCGCCCGACCGCCGCGCTCTCCTGCAGGAGCTCGCACCAGCGCTGGTACAGCCCGCGGGCCGTGTTCACCGCCTTCTGCACCTCGCTGCAGGCGCGGGCACAGCGGGCGCGGCTGAGGGGCTCAGGAGACCCGCATAGCCCCCTGCCAACCCCTCCCACTCGGCCACCGGGCGATCCCGACCCGCGCACCCCGACGGCCGTGTCCGGACCGCCGGCACGCTCTGGCAGGCACCCGGGCACTGGCTGGCAGGGGGAGCGAGCGCCCTCTGCCCTTCCCCATCGCTGTCACTCACCCTCGGACTACAAAAAACGGGTCTTCGAGAGACATGTCAGCCGCCCACCCGAGGCCGAGCCCTCTCCCGTCTCGGCCTTGCTCGCTGGTTCCCTCGCAGCCTTGGAGAACGCGCCGCCACCCCCGCCCCCGTCACGTGACCCATGCGGCCATCGAGAGCGGGTCCGCCAGGAGAGAAAGAGAGGCCTCGGAGGCCCCAAGTGCGGAAACTTCCGCCCTCTCCGCAGCCATCTTGGTTGTGGGCAGAGAAGGCTTCCTGTACGCATGCCCCGCCCCTTCGCGTCCGCTCGCTGCGGCAATGTCCTAGTTCTGCACGGCGGGGTTCGGGTCGGAGCTCGAAGTCCCTCGGTTCGAGACCTAGCCCCTCGGGTTGCTGCTGCGCAACCTCAGTTTCCCTTCTGTGCAATGTAAATAATAATAGCTTCCTTCAAATCAGGGGAGATTATGGCTGCGGTAGAGGCTCATTCGATTCGTAGATCCTCTTAAAGGACTCCCCGAGCCCGCACCCGGATCCTGTCCTGGGACATCGTCCCAGCCCAGGGTCGGAAGTGGCACTGGGAAGGGGTGGAGGGAGAGGCGGTCCTCTCCACCTTGCCGCGGGGGCGGGGTGCGGCGCGGGCATTCTCCGGTGGGCGGTTCTGGGGGACTCTCCCCTCCTCCTCTTTATTCCTGCGGAGGAGGGGCGCCTCGAGGTCGCCCTGCGGCGGGGTGCCGTGAGTGGGGGCCCCGGAGGTGCTTCTGGAGGTGGGGCCTTTCTGGGTGCAAGCCTGGGAGTCGCAGGAGGGGGGTGTGGTGGTGGCTCTGAGGATGGTCCGCAGGGAAGTCCTCTGCGTGTGGGGTCCCCGTCTGGGGAGGGGCCAAGCCAGGAATGTCTGGGGAGCCACTCATAGGGTCGCCCCTAGTGTGACAGAGTTCTGTGTGAGGTCTCCGGGAAAGCACTTTTTGGGGGGAAAGGGGGGAGCCAGCGCCTGAGTGAGGTCCTGATCTCCCTCTGGAGGGTGGGCGGGATGTCTGAAGAAGTCCTGGAGGGTCGCTCCTGTGCGTGTCAGAGTCCTGTGTGGGGTCTCAGAGATAGTGCCTGGGCTGGGGATGTCATTGTGGAGTCTGGGTGGTGGTGGGGGCGGGCATGGGGGCGTCCTCAGCAGGTCGCTGTAATGTGTGGCGGGATCGCTGAATGGGGAGTTTTTGAAAGGGTCTTTTAGAAGAGAGAATAATTGTTGAGTTCCCATGTGCGCGGGGTGGGGGGGTTACGGGGCGGGACCTGAGCGCGCTCCAGGGGTGCATGAGAAGATCAATTTTGGGGAAAGGGGCAGGAATACATGGAATCCTCGTAGGGGAAAATAACTGGGGGTCTTCGCGGGGGGACAGGGATGAAGGGGTCCTCAGGGAGTCGCCCCATGTGTTGGCAAGGTCTTTGTGTAGGGTCTCTGGGAGATGGCGTCATTGGGAGCCCTGAGGTCGCCCCTACCAGCCGGTGGGGGGCTTTCCCGGAGGGCCGTCAAGCCTTCCTGGCCTCCGCAGGGAAGGAAGCGATACCTGCCTCTCCCTTCCTGCCCGCCCGGCTGGACGGTGGCCCGGAAGCCGCGGGCTCCGGCCAGGGCTAGCTGCCGGGAGAGGGGGAGGGGAGGAGGTGTGTCCGGGAGCCAAGGCCCCGCCCCCGCCCGCCCGGAAGAAGCCCGCTACTGCCGGGTACGGAGATCCCGGCCCCTGTCCTTATATGGGCAGCCGGAAGCAGTTCGCGCGCTATGCCCTACGTCACTGCTTCCAAATTTAGTTGTGGAAGTCTCGCGGAGCCAGTGGCGGGAAGGCTCCGCGCGCCAGACTGCGGGGGCGGAGCCTCCCCTTAAAGGGCCCGCGCGTGCCACGAATGAATGGAGCTTTTCGACAATTTTGCACTTTGTTTGGAGGAAGTGGAAACAGGTTTTCTTGGAGCCTTAGCGCGTAGCGGAGGGTGGGGCTGCTGTTGTCTGTCTATCTGCTCTATCTCTGCGTTGCTCAAGTTTCCAGGTCCCACCCCAGTCACGCCTTCCGCGGCGCAGAGGCGGAGCACGGCCGCGTCGTCCGGGGGGCGGCAGCCACGTGTCCACGCGGACTGTCGTGCGGCCGGCTCCCCCGCCTTCCGAGCGCCAAGCCCACCCGTGCGGCTCGTGCCGAGGGGAACTGGGGGGACGCCCAGTGCTGAGCGCAGACGCCGCAGCCCGGGCCGCGCTCGTGTCTGCAGACATCCGCCGCCCGTGGAGTGGGCCGCTTTGCCCTGGAGCCAGCCAGCGCCGCCCGCCTCCTCACCGCCCACAAACAAGGGGAGTGCGCCGGAGAGACGGCAGAGCTGGAGGCCCCGCTGGTCCCCTGTCACCGCAGCGGCCCACTTATTCGTTTAGCAAATACTGGACGAGTCACTCGACCTCGGGTTCCCCACCCGAGGAAATCAGGTACAACTGTCCCTCCGCGGAGTGGAGGTGAGGGATCAAGCAGGTATTTATGAAAGGAAAGCCCGTAGCAGCGCCTGGCACGTAGTAAGCACATCGTTATTCATTCAGAAAACATTAATTAGGCGCCTGGTGGATGCTGGGAACCGTGCCCACGGGGGATGTACCGGCTCCTACCCGGGTCTTCCCGGGTGCCCAGGGAAACCTGCCGCCTGCGACCCGCTGGGGCCGCCAGAGGCAAGCACGTGGGCGGGCCCTGAGCGCCCCCGCGGCCCCCCTCCCCGGGGCCTGCGCGCGGGCGCATTGGGGGACCCCGAAAAAGGAGACCACCCCGAGGGCTCAGCGTGGGCTGGGGCGCGCTCCTCCTCGCCCGGCTCCGGTCCCTTTTCTCCGCTGGGTAAATTCCACCCTGTCGCTTTAAGGAGGCTCCGGCCGCGGCGCGCTGGAAAGCCCGGATGGGGCTCTCTGACTGGGCGGGGCGTCTCCGGGACTTCCCTCCGAGTATAAAAGGCCCGGGTGGCGGGCGCCGGAGCAGAACGTCCGAGCGGTGTTCCAGCGTGGGTGGGCCCGCGGAGAAAGCGCGAGCGAGCGCGTCGTCCTGCGTGCACCTGTTCCCTGTCCTGCCCCGCCCCGGAGGCCCCGCCGCCGAGCCGCCATGGAGGTGCAGAAGGAGGCGCAGCGCATCATGACCCTGTCGGTGTGGAAGATGTACCACTCGCGCATGCAGCGCGGTGGCCTGCGGCTGCACCGGAGCCTGCAGCTGTCGCTGGTCATGCGCAGCGCCCGGGAGCTCTACCTCTCGGCCAAGGTGGAAGCCCACGAGCCCGGGGCGCCCTTGCCGCCCGCCCGCTCCCCTGACCCTCGCTTGCACCCGCGGGAAGCGGAAGCAGCAGCCGAGGCAGCGCTCCTCGACGGCGAGCAGTCCTCTCCGGAGCCCATGGACACACAGGAGGCGCCGAGAGCCGAGGAGCCCCCCGCCCGCTGTGCCCCGCGCCCCGCCAAAGTCAGCCGCAAGCGGCGGAGCAGCAGCCTGAGCGACGGCGGGGACGCCGGACTGGTCCCGAGTAAGAAAGCGCGCCTAGAAGAGGAGGAGGAGGGGGCCTCTTCGGAGCTGCGAGATCGCCTGCAGCCTCCGGCGCAAGCCGAGGGCGCCTTCCCCAACCTGGCGCGCGTCCTCCAGCGGCGCTTCTCCGGCCTCCTGAACTGCAGCCCCGCCGCCCCCCCGACGGCGCCGCCGGCGTGCGAGGCGAAGCCGGTCTGCCGCCCGGCGGACAGCATGCTGAACGTGCTGGTGCGGGCCGTGGTGGCCTTCTGAGGGCCCCCGAGCGGCGCGATCGGAGCCCAGAGCGCGGGCCGAACCGTCGGCCTGAGTGCGCGGACCCGAGGCGAGGCCAGCCCCCGGGGGAGCGCCCGCGGAAACCGTGGAGAGGAGCCGCTGCCGGGGCTGCCGAGAGGCCCGGAGACGGACTCTGCCCCCGGGGGCCGTCGCCAGGTGCGAGCAGCGGCGGCGCCGAGGAGCCTGAGCCGGGGGCGCGGGCGCCTTCCGCCGAGACCGGGCGCGCCCACAGGTGCTGTCTGAACGGACTGGGCCGTGGCCCTTTCTCTCTCCTGGGACTGGGAGAAGGGAGGCTTGGTTCTTTCCACTTCTCAGGGTCGGACTTGACTTCTTCACTGGGGGCTGCGCTGCCCTTTCAAGGTTTTTCGGTAGTTGGTGTCGGCGTTTCCAACCTCAGAGAATTCCAGGCCCGCCCTTCCCCCTCTAGTGACATACTTGTGCAAGCGGTCATTGTTGCGTCATGGGCCCGACTTGGGGCGCTTCCTGTTGGCCTTGCGTGGGTGTGGGCCCTGGGAGGAGGGTCTGGGTTGTGCACCGCCCTGGGGAATGGGAGGAGGGCGGCCTGAGTCACTTCGCCCCCGCGTGCTGCGGGTTAGTGCCCCGCGCCCCTGCGCCTTCGGGTGGGGGTGGGGCCTGATCTAATTTCAGGTTAAAGTTTTCTCATCTGGTGCGTTACAAGTGGGAATATGGTCACAGTCTCCAGCGTGACCTTCCCTCAGACACGCTGATCCAATCGACCCAGACGTTCCTGGTGTGAATCACAAAAAGGGGGGAGGGGGTGTTCAGGGCGCTATAAGGCTGAGCCGGGACCAGTTGCTGGTGGGACTGGGCCAGTATGGGGAAGGGGAGATTCTCGCCAGGGCGTTCCGAGGGTCTGTTTACTTGTTTACTGTGGTGTCTTCTGTTTAACTCCGTCTATCTGGCCCTTTGCTAGAAACGCCAGATAGAAAAATAAAGACCATTTGGATAAAAAAACTGCTGCCCGTCTGGTTTTCTTCCCTGGCGGGGGAGGGGCAGGGTGAAGGGGTCAGGGGCTGGCGGCGGCTTGCTGGGGCCCAGAAACCGGTCTGACCGGCTCCCACGTGGGCAGAGTGGGCGGGAGGAGGGGCTGGGCCCCTTTTTCTTTGCCAGAGCAGTTACGTGCGGTGCGCCCTGGTCCCCACATTTGGGGTTCTTTAGAAATTCCCCTACAACTAGGGGTGGGGAGAGGGCTTTCCGAGTTCAGATGTCTGGGGGGATACTTCTGGGTACAGTGCCGCGAGCAGAGTGGGGACCACGCCTCCTTTGAAGACTTGAAGGATGGCAGATGTCGCCCCCACCCCACTTGACCAAGTGCATGACCTCTGGCGGGGGTCCCACAGCCTAAGGGGGGGAGCTGAGCAGGTGACATTTGGGGCGCCCTCCCTTTATGCCCCTGTTCCAATCTCTGGCGGTATAATTGTGTGGCTCAGGCGGGGAGGTGAGCTCCCAGCCTCAGTTTCCTCATCTGTGTAGTGGGCTTCTGCACAGCTTCCCCGCGAGGCGGCTATAGGTTTAGAAAGGCCCGTGGGAGCCCTAGTTAGCTGCTTTGGCCCCAGCCCAGCTCCAGGTTAGTCACCCCAGAGGAGAAAATCCTCATCATTAACCCAAGGCTGGTTTAGAAGGGCTGTGGGCGTTGCCCCAGGGTGGGTGGCGGGGTGGCTGCTGAGAGGACAAAGGGGCCGCAGGTGCGGGGAGTGAGGGGGACGCGAGGCGCCGGGGAAGCGCCTGCCCCGCCTCCCGACGGCTGGCTCCGCGCTGCGGGCCTCCGGAGGCCCAGGGGACCTGACCCCGAAGCCGGAGGGCAGGAGGAGGAGGGTGTGGTGGAGGGCGGACCCGCCCCAGAGCGCCTGCCTGAGGCTCCTCTCCTGCCTCCACCCCCCCTGGGGGCCCCCCAGGGGAATCCAGCCGAGTCGCCTCCACCGCCGCCAGATTCCTTCCAGGGAAACGTGCGAGACTGGAGCGCCACCCACTCGGGGTCCTGACCCGCAACTCCCCAGTGGGACGCGGGGGGACTGCAGCCCCACCCCCCAGCGCTAGCTCAATGCGTCCGCGTGGGAGCAGCTCGCCCGCGAACCTGGCCCGGCCCGGGAAGTCCCCGGCGCTGGGGAGGGGGCCTCGCTGCGCATCCTGTCGCAGGAACCGCCGGGCCCTTCCTTCCGCGGGAAGCGGCTCGGCCGACCCCCGCCCCCGCCCGCGCCGCCTGGGGGTTTCCGGGGCCAGGCCACGGGGGCGGGGGGCTGCGGATGGTACCGTGGGAGACAGGACAAGCACCCGCCGCACATCCCCTTAAGGTATAGCCCTCCCCGAGACCCCATTTCCCCCATCAGAACGGGCACGATTGAAAGTTGTCACGGCCGACGTGGATGAGGCCTGGAGCCTTCACGCCGTTACGCGGCGCTGGGTCTCGGGACAGGCCCCCTGGGGAGAGCTCGATGGGACAACAGTTGTGAGAATGGAAAGTGTCCCATATCGCGTGACCAGCGGGCTCCCCAGGGAACCGAGGCCGCAGCGAGAGGCTCCAGAAGAGCGTTCACTACAGTGTTGTCCGAAATTGGCACAAACTGGAAACAACCCACATGCCCATCTCACCAGACCGGTCTGGTAGAATGTGGACTCTCCGTGGCTCCGCCCCAGGGGATGCAAGGCCTGAGCCAGACAGATCGACACGCTCTGGCCCCGGGGACAGCCGAGTGCCGGAGGCCGGCTGCGGACGTTGGGGGTAAGGAGCAGATTCTGGAGCCAGACAGCCAGCTTGACTTGCTTGCTGTGCAGCTTGGAGCAAATCGCTTCACCTCTCTGGGCCTCAGTTTCTCAGGCTGTAAACTGTGGACAATGCTGTCCCTATTATTTTAGTATTGTTAGAGGCCGGGATGAGAACAGTGTCGGCCATGTAGAAGCAGGCGCAGCAATGCAAGTATGTGGATTTGGGAAAGTGACCCGGTCAGCCTCCCCCCAGCTCCGGTTTGGTGGAATGCTAGCCACGTGACAGGGTCGCTCCTTCCCTCCTCCAGGCCTCGCCCTCCGGGGTTGCTCCCCCTCCCCCACCAGCGGCTGACCTCAGGCCCTGGGCCCCTCTCTGACCGCCCCTGCCCCTCGGTAGCCTCATTCGTCTTAGAGCTCTAAATGCCGCGTTATGCTGACTCTCCATCCTGGACGCCCCCACCCTCCGGACTCCGCTGTCAAGCCCTCTCCCTGCGTCTCCTCCCCGGGGTCTCAGGTGTTTCCAACATAAGAGGACACGAAGAGGAGTCTTGCGATTTCCTGCCAGCCTTCCAGTGGAGGAGTCCTCCTTGACTCCCTCCTTCGCCTTCCCTCACACCCTGTCCAGTCTCAGTGCTGTCAACTTGACCTCTTGCCCCACACCCAGGCTTTCCCGGTCCTCACGGCTCCCCCCTGGTGTGAGCTGCATCGCCTCTCACCTGGACTATGGCAGTGGCTTCCTCCCTGCCCTTGCCCCCAGTCTCTTCTCGACAGCGGCTACACACAGATTTCATAGAATGCAGCTGGATCCTTGCACTCTGCCAGCTCCCCTCTGCTTCATCCACACTGGCCTCCTTCCTGGTGGAAGAACAGGCCAACCGTGTTCCAGCCCCAGGGCCTTTGCACTTTCTGTTCATGCTGCCTGCAACACTCTCCTCCCAGACCCCCACAAGTCCATCCTCACTTCTTCAGGTTTCTGCTGAAATGTCAACTCCCTGGGGGAAGCCTTCTGGGGCCACCTGATCTAAAGTAACACCCCACTTTGCCACTCTGCTCCTCGACCCTGCTCAGCCTTCCTCAGAGCCCTGCTCACCCGCTGAAAGGGTATGTTCACGTTCTATTTAGCATCTCTGCCTTCATTTTAATGTCAGTTCCAGGAATGCGCAGCCCAGGCCTGAATGAGTAAATGAGGTCGTCTGGGGTAAGCAGGTGTTAAATTCTCAATATTTATTAGCTCATTTAATCAGTGGCTTCCCGTGGCTCTTAGAATTTCCCAAACCTCAGAGAGTTGAGGGTCAGGGTTTTTGTCATATCTGTGTAACAACTGTACTATTATTTATCTAATTTTTTTTTAACAACCCACAGGTTAATCACTCACTATACTTAGAAAGTAACAGGTCCATAAAAGTTACAATGCAAATGAAACAATGTCATAAGATCCTGCTGAAACAGTAGCCAGTGTGAGGTCAGGCAGCTTTCTTAGTTACAAAGGAAGACTAGCATGGTTGAAGATATGTTATTGCTACAGGAAGACTGGCCATAGTCAGAAGTCTAACAGAGGACTGAAAGCTGAGAAGGCAGAGGCGGAGGGGTTCATTCCATGTTTTTCAAATAATATGGAATCACTTTGCCCGCTGTCCCAGAGTCAGGAAAATTCTGCTTCTGGAGGAGGGACGAAACCTACTGAAAGGCCCTGCTGGATCTGGGCCAGCCCATCTCTGGCCTAATCTTGCATCATCCTCTGTCCACACTGACCTGCTCTTTATTCCTCATGCTTCCACAATCTTCCCAGCCACAGGACCTTTGCATATGCTATGGTCCTCCTTAAAATGTTTTCTCTTCCCTATTCATTGAGTTAAGTCAGCTCAGCTCAAGGGCAAGTTATCAGGGAAATGTTTCCTGTCTGGCCCCCATTTTGGCCTAAGACTCCTATATTTATTGACGCTCAGATCAAGAGCTACTTTTTTCTCTTTTTTGGTAGTATTTATCACAACTGCAATTTTATATTTGCTTCTGGGTTTGTCTCCTCTTACAGCTTGTGGCCTCCATGAGGGCAGAGAGGAGTCGAGCAGGTGCTTACTAAGTGGTTTTTGTGAATGAAGGATGCATTTGCAAGTTTCCTTTGCGGTCGGTCCTTTTTATGTCCACTTTTTACGGACCGGGAAACTGAGGCCCAGGGAGGATCGCCCTGCAGGAGGACAAGTAGGGAACAGCCCTGGCCGTGTCGCCCATCCCGAGCTCCCTCCCCCGCTCCGCTGTGCAGGACCCTAGGGACAGGCGCCCAAGATCAGCCTCCGCTGAGCTGGGAAAGGGCCGGGCCACAGGTCTGGACCAGCGCAGAAGCAGCGCGCAGACCGGTTTGCCCGGTTCCAGGAACCTGGCGAGGTCCGCCCGCCCGGGGGGAAGGCGCAGGCCTCGGCCGGGCTGGAGCGGGGCCGGGCGGGGCCTGGATCTCCGCGGGGAACCTTTAGTCCGAGGCGGCGCGCTCGCGTGGGTCACTAGCCAGGGAGTGGGGCGGAGCGACCCGGGTGTCAATCACAGGGGGGCGGGTATGCAAATTGACCCGCCCGCGCTCGGCTCCGGGCCCCGCCCCGCGCGCTGCGCCGAGCCGCCTCCCAGAAGTCCGGCGCAGTCGGCGGGCCTGGACCCCGCGCCCCCGCGGCCCCTCCGGATTCCGAGACCCTCGGGGCGGGCTCGGGGCCGCGCGGGCAGGAGGAGGCGGAGGCCTGGCCGGGGGCGTTTGGGGCAGGGGGCCGCCTCGGGGATCAGGTAAAGAGCGCAAAGAGCAGAAGGGAAATGGGGCTAGCGGGAGATGAGGCTCCCGGTACCCAGCCTTGGCGTGGAGGCTCCTGAAGTGCCCCACCTGCGCCCGGGGAGCCCAGACCTCCCCACCTGTGTCCAGCCGACTCAGAGCCCCCACCTGTGTCCAGGGAGCCCAGTCCTTCCCCACCTGTGTCCAGGGAGCCCAGACCTCCCCACCTGTGTCCAGCGGACTCAGAGTCCCCACCTGTGTTCAGGGAGCCCAGACCTCCCCACCTGTGTCCAGCCGACTCAGAGCCCCCACCTGTGTCCAGGGAGCCCAGACCTCCCCGCCTGTGTCCAGCCGACTCAGAGCCCCCACCTGTGTCCAGGGAGCCCAGTCCTTCCCCACCTGTGTCCAGGGAGCCCAGACCTCCCCACCTGTGTCCTGCGGACTCAGAGCCCCCACCTGTGTCCAGGGAGCCCAGACCTCCCCACCTGTGTCCAGGGAGCCCAGACCTCCCCACCTGTGTCCGGGGAGCCCAGACCTCCCCACCTGTGTCCAGCGGACTCAGAGCCCCCACCTGTGTTCAGGGAGCCCAGACCTCCCCACCTGTGTCCGGGGAGCCCAGACCTCCCCACCTGTGTCCAGCGGACTCAGAGCCCCCACCTGTGTTCAGGGAGCCCAGACCTCCCCACCTGTGTCCAGGGAGCCCAGTCCTCCCCACCTGTGTCCAGTGGACGCAGAGCCCCCACCTGTGTCCAGGGAGCCCAGACCTCCCCACCTGTGTCCAGGGAGCCCAGACTCCCACCTGTGTCCAGGGAGCCCAGTCCTCCCCACCTGTGTCCAGCGGACTCAGAGCCTCCACCTGTGTCCAGGGAGCCCAGAGCTCCCCACCTGTGTCCAGGGGAGCCCAGACCTCCCGGTCTGTGTCCGGGGAGCCCAGACCTCCCCGCCTGTGTCCGGGGAGCCCAGTCCTCCCCAACTGTGTCCAGCGGACTCAGAGCCTCCACCTGTGTCCAGGGAGCCCAGAGCTCCCCACCTGTGTCCGGGGAGCCCAGACCTCCCGGTCTGTGTCCGGGGAGCCCAGACCTCCCCGTCTGTGTCCGGGGAGCCCAGACCTCCCCGCCTGTGTCCGGGGAGCCCAGACCTCCCCGTCTGTGTCCAGGGGACTCAGAGCCCCCACCTGTGTCCAGGGAGCCCAGACCTCCCCGTCTGTGTCCAGGGAGCCCAGAGCTCCCTGCCTGTGTCCAGTGGACTCAGAGCCCACACCTGTGTCCAGGGAGCCCAGACCTTCCCGCCTGTGTCCAGGGAGCCCAGTCCTCCCCACCTGTGTCCAGCGGACTCAGAGCCCACACCTGTGTCCAGGGAGCCCAGTCCTCCCCACCTGTGTCTAGGTTGCTCTCACTAGGACACTTCATATCTGTTTTCTAGGGCTGCACAAAGGGGGTTATTCCGCCCATGTCTGTGTAAAGGGGGGCTAGGTCTCCGCAAATTTGTGTCCAGGAGAGCTGAACCCAGGGGCTGAGGCCCTGGACCTTCATGTCTAGACCTCCGGCCTCCCCAAGGCCAGCTCCCTGCCTGCTCCTTCGATGCAGCCCCTCAGCGGAAATCCCCTGGGTCCACCTTCCCACCTCCTTTTTCCGCCCCTTTATTTCTTGCTGCCTTCCATTTCCCCGGCTCATCGGCCCAGATCAGCCCCTCCCCCAGCACCTCATTGATTCTGTTAAGAAGTCATCTCAGCCTTCACGTCCCTTCACCCCCCCTGCGCCACCTAACCCGCTTGCGGGGCCCCCTGGGGTCCTGCCCTCCCCGCCGGCCACCCCGACTGGCACCAATTAATTTCCCCCTCAGCCTGTCCACCCGCATCTGGTTGCCAGCTGCTCGGCCTCGGCCTGTCCACCCCACAGGCTCCCGGGAATTGCTAACAGCTCTCCTCCTCTCTGGCCCCTCCAAATCCAGGCCGGCCCACCAAAGCACACCGCCCCCCACTGGAGTCTGCTAATCAGAAAAAGGTGACAGTTAGACCTGGAGGGGGGAAGATCTGAGGTCAGACGGAGGAAGGGTGGAGTGTGAAACTTTCTGACCCAGAGATGCTGGTGGGGGAGGGGGCGGGTGGAGGGAGCCAGGAGCTTAAGCTGTACCTAGAGGCTTGAGATCAAAGCTTTCTGGCTTCCAGATGGGGACTGTGGGGGAGGGCTGCCCCCCCAGGGGCGGGCAAGGCTGAGCCCCGCCCCCCCTCCTCGGAAACCCCCTGAGACGCAGTGGTGACAGCTGTGCCCCAGCCCGCGCCCAGCGGGCTTCCTCTTCCTGTGCTCGCTCCCCGATGGGTTGGCCTGCAGCCTGGAGACATCGGCCCTTTTGAAGGGGCTCCCCGGAGGGTCTTCCTGGACAAGGGGGAGGGGACCGGCTGGAGAACAATGGGCTTCTGTGGCTGCAGGATGCCGGGCGCTTCCTGTTAACCCTTCCCTCGGGGTGCAGCTTTGGGGAGCACCTCCAAGGCCCGGCCCGAAGTGGGAGGGGGAGCCGAGGGGATTGACAAAGCAGGCAAAAATGCAGCCTTTTGCCTCCGGTTCCAGGTCTTGTTTGCAAAAGTGATCGGAAACGGTGAGGCAAATGCAGACCTTGCCCTCGGCCATGGAGTCACAGGGCCTGTTTCTTTTCCCCTCTGTTGCTAGGGGTTGTGCAGCCGAGGGATGGGGCGTGGCCAGCCTGGGAGAAGCTTCTGCACTGAGCTCCGAGAAGTCCCAGGATCTCTGGGGCTGGGCTGGGCGGGGAACCCAGGCCTCCCAGGTGAATCCAAGGTACAACTACGTCTGCCAGTCACTGTTCTAGCTGCCCCGATGGGTTACCTGAGGTCACCCCAAGAGCCAATTCCCTTGGTGGTCTGGGTCTCAGTTTCCCCCAGGTTGGGAAGTTCTCCCAAGGGCCTGACAGGAGCTAAGGGTGGCCCTAAGGGGCCAGAGTGGGCCGAGCTGGGAGTCTTGAAAATGCTCTGCTCTTCTTTGGAGCCCTGGGAAGACATGCTGGGGAATTAGCCCCTGTGTTCATTGAGGCTTCTTGCAAGGTCCCTTCTGTTTACAGTCAGCCTGAGAAGCGCCCTCAGAAGATTCCAGGAGCCTCCGAGGGCCCCTGGAGGCTCAGCATCCGGCCCCGGGGGCTTCCGGTTAGTTATAGACCAAATAACACTCGTCTGTTGTCAGAAGTGACCACATTTATTGGTGCTTCCTTGGAGCAGTGTGCTTGGCTCCTTACACAGACAGCCGTGTGTCAGTGGCGGGTGGTGGTCCCGTAAGATGAGCACCATATAGTCTAGGTGTGTAGGAGGCTATACCACCAGGTTTTTTTTTTCCCCCTTTTTCTCCTCAAAGCCCCAGTAGATAGTTGTATGTCATAGTTGCACATCCTTCTAGTTGCTGTATGTGGGACGCGGCCTCAGCATGGCCGGACAAGTGGTGTGTCGGTGCGCGCCTGGGATCCGCGCCCGGGCTCGGAACCCGGGCCGCCAGTATCGAAGCGCGCGCACTCAACCGCTAAGCCATGGGGCCGGCCCCCGACCAGGTTTGTTTTTAAGTGCACTCTGTGATGTTCCCACAACGACGACATGGCCTAAGGATGCATTTCTCAGAATGTGCCCCCATCCTAACATGTCCCCACCTTAAGCGATGAATGACTGTATTCACTTAGTTGACCCTCTCTGCAAGCCTGGATCAGAATTCAAGAGGGCACTTGCACTGGCCGCCTTTGACAGATGAGGGAATTGAGGCTCAGAGCAATCTTGTGCCTCGTAAAAGGAAGCCCCTTGTTTTTCTTCGTCTCCTGGATTTGGAGGCAGGGATTGGGTAGGGAGTTTTGTGTGTGCGTCTATATACAGATATATATACCCTGCTCCTTGTCTCCCGTTCACCGATAAGGAGAGAGAGCCTGGGGTGGTGACGGCTGTGCCCCAGGTCTCCCGCCACCGCCGGGAGGCCTTTTCTTTCCCTCCTCAAATCCGCGGCTGCCGGCCCACCAGGGTCCCTCTTCAGCTTTTTCAGACCCACTTACTGGGTGATTTTGTACCATCTTTTCCCCTTTCCTTGGGTGAAAATGTCCCCAGGGGCCAATTTGTGCCCACTCGGCCCACAGGCTTGATGAGGGCAAAGCTGCTTTTGGTGTGTGATTTGTTTTTTGGTGATCAGTATTTGCTGAGGAAAACCAAACGGATAGACTGGAGAGGCTGCCGCCGGCCCCCTCGTTGGTGTCTTGGACGGGACGGCTCACGGCTTCGGCTTCGCCCTTTAGACCCGAGGGCGGGTGGGGCGGGCCGGCGGAGGCTGCCCGTCCCGGGGGGTGTGTCAGAGGCCAGAGGGGCTTGGGCCTTGGCCCAGCAGCTGGGCCTCAGGCCAGCCCACTGCCAGTCAGCCTCCACCTGAGGCCCCCTCCCTCCTGTCCTCCCTACTCCCTCCCTCCCTCCCCTGCCGGGCCCGCCCTTCCGGAATGAGCCCAGTCCTGGCTGTGCGCCACTGGGCCGCCCGTGGCAGGCCTGCACTCACTGGCTGTGGGCCGTGCGGCTGTGGCAGTCAGACTCCGCCTGGGCGGGAGGTGGGCCCTTGGGACCCTCCCCCTGGGGCTGCTGTGTGCCCGAGCGGCGGCTCAGGGCTGCGGCACCGAGGTCCACGTGTTCCCCGGCTGCACTCCCATCCCCACAGACACTGCCGTAAACAGATACTGGAATT